>NC_069144.1:8767937-8853840 GCF_943734635.1 Anopheles cruzii | reverse complement strand
GACGGACACGGCGGTGGTTTCGTGTGGTTCGGTTCGCCGTTCGGTCACTTTTCACCGCGCACCGATTCACGCACGGGGACGCCGGTCGCCGGGGTCACATAACTTCACCAACTCCGCGGTAGCTCCAAAACGGGTGGACCGGCCGCAGGGTGGCTGGACCGCCGCTGCTACCGATTACGGTACGTTCGTTTCCTTTCGGTTTAGGGTGAGTGATCGTTAGCGATTTATTTCCTGGTTTATGCAGATTTCTCGCTATTTGTATCGGGGGCACGAGCGCCTCCACCAAAAACCGGACCGGGCGGCCCACGGGGGAAACAGGAATTCAATCCCACGGATTCCGGTGTGCCACCCTCAGCCATCAGCCGGAATGGAAAGCCGGCCGGAAAAACGGGAACGGCACCCGGCGGTTTTCTATTCCGGGGGTTGAAAAATTAAATGTCAAAATGAAATATTCCGGGCGCACCCGGCAATATCGGGAGGGCAAAACAGGAGGGAGTGGGGGCTGTGTACCTGTGTGTAGAACCCACCGGGAGGACATTCGAATGGGACACGTCACCTCGAAGTCGTCCGTCTTGCGCGGCTGGCGTTAAGAATGGGCCGTCGATTGGGACTTGGTCGATGCCAATTTGTAGCCTATCCGTCAGAGTCACCCACTGCGGCCGGGGACGACCGTAATGTCAAACATTTCCACAATTTGTTTTACAAATCGGCCGATTGTCGAGCGCCGCTCCCAATCAGGGCACAAACCGACAAAGATAATAATCAAACCGATAGCGCAAACATTCACCATACTTTGAACAATAGGGCGAAATAGTGTTATCAGAAACAACAACAATGAAAACATTGAATGAGGTGACAAAACAGCGATCGTATCCCTGTGTTCGCTGTGGTCCCTGTGGTTCGCGTGTCGCTGTTGGCAACCCGAACCGCAGGACACGAAATTATCAGTTTTGGAAACAAAAACCCCAATCTGACCAACAGAGCTCCCTATTGGTTAATGTGCCGGTGCATGCCACAGTAACCGCACGGTGTGTTGAATATTTGTCCGTTGCGTTTGATCTGCACTACGGTGCCCGACCGGCGGCGGCCGTTTTAATTAACAAATTACGACCAAAATACGTTCATGATTCTGCAGGACAACCCGCCCTGCGGAGGAACGATAACATGATTATCATCCCTGTCTTTCATGACGCTTTTCGAACTCGAAAAATCTGTTTTTCTTCTTCTAAATCTATGTGGGAATTTTAAAACAATCTCTGCGGTGTGCAATACATCTATGTCTGTATTTGTACCAATTTTCGAAATGGTTGGAAAAGTTCTTATTAGGAATATCCTTTCTGTACTATCGAGCCTAGACGGTATCTACAGCACGGTCTCTTGTGTTTAACGAATAGGCAGGAACCGAGAATTGTCTCTCCACAAATTAGGTCTCGATTGACTCACAGCATTACGTAAACGATGCATAATACCCAAATATTGGGTTGGGGGAAAAGAAATCCAGTATTTTCTCGGTAGATGGCTGGCTGATTGATCGATATCTCGTAAAGTATCGATCATAAAGTTTCAAGTTTATGTTCGTTTAAAGCTGACACTTCACACTTTATAAAAAATGCTATAACCGCTAATTACGTGCAATTTTGCTTTCGTCGACACTGTTCAGTTATTTGTGATATTAAAGATGCACCTCGCACTGGAACATCCGTCGTTGAAAATGTCGATAAAATCACAGAAATAATCAAAGTTGATCTGATCTGATTTAGTAATCAGAGCATGGACCAGGAGCCAGAGACTTACCACAAAACAGTCTTAAGTCATTTACGCAAAGTTAAGCTATGGTCAAACGAATTGAAACCGAGCCAAACGGAAAACGAAACTGCAGTTTAAACGGTGACGAGGAAGGTTCTAATGGGTGGGACTTGAAAGGAATCATTTATTATAAGTGGTTTCCGTGTGCCCAAATGCTAAATACAGATTTCTAATGTCAACAACTGCAGCGTTTGAAGGGAAGTTGGTTGAGGCGTTTTAATGGATCCGCCATATAGTCCAAATCGTAATCCGTAATTCAGTAATTGCTTGCTTCTTTTTTATCTGAGGATCTTGTGGAAGATTGTGAAAATTCATTACTAGAGTTATAATCACCAAGACTTCTATGAGAGAGGCATTATGGATCCTTAAATTATTATTATTACTATCTTTAAAACGGCAAAAAATTTTCCAACAAAACGTTGCACATTTGACGCAAGTCGGGCTATCGAAAAGATCTTAAATAATGTTGTGAATTTCACGCAAAAATAATGAATTTCTTTTTCCCCAACCCAGCAGTATTCTTTGCTGACAGTTTGGCCATTCGAAAGATTTTCATAAAAATCACAAACAATAGGTTCCCGTTTTGTTTTGGACATGTGTGGCCAAAAGCATAATTTGGCATTCAGTTGATGAAAGAAGTTCGTATGACAGTCATGGACTACCCGAGGCACCGTTCAGGGCAGCAACAGCTGGCCCATAGTATGCTGGCCATCATGCAAAATGTTCAGCTTCCGAAACACCGGAGCACACACAGGCTTGGCGTAAAGTGTGAACGGTCCAAATGTTGCTCCCGGTGCGCCCGTGAGGAATGCAATCGAAACCGCGTCCGGTGAACAAACCCCGGCGCATTTCGACGCCCGCGATGTTACCGCGAGATTGTCGTCGCATTTTTTCCCCTCTCGAAGGCGCATGCATCGATATACACGCAAAACGTCTAAATTATCAGCGCTGCGACATCTGAAGCGAAAGCGATGCGCCATGTTTCTGCCCGCATGTCTGCCCTTCGATTGCCTGGCCCTGGGGTTGGCCTTTCTGTCCGCTCCTCGAAGATGCTCGTTCCAGCGTGCCAGTGTGACGCAAATTAAGAAACCATTTTTTTCTTTTTTGGTTCGATTCATTTACGTCCCGTCGAAGGGCTAGGCGCCTTGCCTTGAACTGCGCGCCAGGCTGTGCATTGGCAGGTTTCTGAACGGGAAGATAAAACAAAAACCGGCCCAACCGTACGAACCATTAAAACGCACGGAAGCGCAGGCGAAACTCCTAGACACCCCAACCGAAGACGTGATAGAACGATAATGACACCGGCGGGGGGCGCGCGGTGAGCATTGCCTACGCTCCCCGGCCCTATGGTCAGTGGGCCCCCTCGCTCCGGCTCCGGCGTCGAAAACATAGCCCCACCGATCTGCGCGCACCGATAAGAAGATGTAAAACATTCGATGTTAACAGAGCCCAAGCGTCACAACAACCACCACCTCGCGGTCGCTCCGGCTCCGGTCTGGGAACTCTTCTCGAGGTCAACCTCCGCGCAAGCGTTGACAACGGCCAGAGCATACCTCTGGCCGCGCACGAACTCGAACCGCCCGCTCGAAGATCCGTGGTCCGACGGAGCAGAACCCGGGGATGTCGGGATGATGTATGGTTAATATTCGTAGATGAATTCGCTGCGCCCGGGACGCGATTACCGATGCCGGGGACTCCACAGATCGATCGATCTGTCGCCTGCTGGGTGGACTGCCTAGTGTTCTGGGCTGGGAGGGACCGTTTCAGATCGTCTACACGATCGCCTAGTTTCTCGGTCGCCGAGGACATTGATCTGCGCGCGCGGGTGTGAGTCCCCGACTGGTGGACGGCTGTAAAATATAGAAAAGAAGTTTAAACACATTTTTTCTTACTTTAAAATTCATTTAAAAAAGGGTATTCAATACACTCGAATGATGAATTAATCGTTTAACTCTTTTGAAACCCTTGATTTTGAAAACTCAATCAGAGTGCTGATGGCCATGGAATTGTCCCGAAAATTCAGCGTCTCAGCTTGGTCTTAGCTTGGCTCATCCAATGATACATCGCCACGGTCGGGTCGTGTCACCTCCGCCGAGCATATTTGCGCGACATTTGCGTTTCAGAATCGCGCACCCCTGTGTCTCTCGATGTCGTCGATGTCGCCAACATTTGCGTTCCCGGAACGGAGGAGCCCCTTGGCTGGGTGACACCGGGCGGGGGGAATTTAAATTGTTTTATTGAAACAATTAATGTTTATTCATAGACATTTATCTTGCGCACGGCGATTGTCGGAGCTCTCGGGTGCCCAGGCGGCCGCCTGGTGTGGTGGCACTGCCATGCACGAGCGATCACAACTGTTGATACCGACCGGCGACGACAACGGGGCGATGATAGTGGCGTCCATTCCGGGGGCCGGCGGAATCCGGCGAATCGAGCGGAACGGTTCTGCATCTCAGCGTTCGGGGCACTTCTTCTTTGCATAAAGCATCCGCGACGAGCGATGGAGCGACTTTCGGTGGGTGGCAGAATGGGAGCAACGAGAACTCATCCGCAAACGTAAACAACCCGCCAAACATAACCTCAAACCAGCGGCGCGACGGTCTTGCGAGAGAAGCCAACATAAAGTTCAGCCAACCGTAAGGGCGATGCAATAGAGGCCACCATTGCCCCGGCGTGCGAGTACTGGCGAAGCAAAGTTATAAGAAACCTAATGATCCGTATCATCTCGCATGGACCAAGGCACGGCCACGGGCAGAACGAGAAAAACACACTCGAAAATGGAAGAGGAAAACACCAGGCCCGGGCCGCGGAAAACAAAAACTTGCTCGAAAGCCGATGTCGCGGAAGGTGATAAGAGAATCGCTGCAGAAGCCCTCCAATGGCCGGGCAATCAGCGCCCACGGGATCAGCCCGGTCGTTAGCATATGTTGCGCAACAATGTATTGCGGGGGCCCCCGCATTTTGGAGGACGCGGCTTACGGGGGATTCCGTTCCCTGTCCCCGCAGCAAAGGTGTTGATTGAGTGCGAGCTTACGGCCGGACTAAATTGGATTGCAGCGGAAGGATGCGCAGACTGCAAAAGGATTGCGGCCAGATTACTGGGAGACCACACCAGCGTTGGTGACGCACGTAAGTTATGGTGAAAAATACGCATTGAGACCCCGAGTGGGTCATACAATGGCAATTGGAACCAGTTAACGATTGATTGAAATTATAAAGTGTAAGGTTTAAAAATTATCATCGAACCCGTCAATGGTGAGCGTAATCGCGCCATGGTGGCGGATTTTTCGATGTCAATGGTTCGTGAAAATGATGTGGACGGTTTCGGGTTCCAACAGGACGGTGCATCAATTTATCAATCAATTTATTGCGACCATTATTCGCTGGACGACTGATGTCGAAAAAGGACGATTTTGAATGGCCACCGAGATCCCCAGAATTAATGATTTTCGTTCGTGAGGTTATTTGAAGTCCAAAGTGCCAGAATGTTCAATAACTTTTGAGCTTCAATAACAGCAGCGTTTCAAATTAAGAGGTCATAACAGCTGTAGAAGCGTTTTTCACAGCCTTTCCAGAGTCTCACTTCAGGGATGGAATTCAAAAATTGGAATCTCGTCTACAGTGTATTTCAAAAAAAAAAATTGTGTTTTTCTTATCAAAGCGCAAAACTTCTTGAACAACCCTGTATACGCTAACAAGCCAAGATCTTTGACTGCCCTCAAGAGCAACATTGACCAACAAATTGCCGCCGAAATTCGGAATGTACAGATCCCATTCATATAAAAATAATTTAATAGAGAAATCCATTGAATTTATCCGAATAATAACCCAAAAACGGTTGGACCCGCAATTGCACTGCTTACGCAAATTACCCAGAGATACCATTGGAGGGTTTTCCATTCTCCGAAACCCATCAATTCGACCCTGAGTGAGCAATACTTTCGCAACCTCATCGCTCGCACCAATCCTCATCTTTAGCGGACCGTGAACGAACCACTTCAAGAAGCAAACTTGTTCCCAAGCTTCCCGGGCGCTCAGTGTTTCGGAAACGTCGTGAATCGGAATTCTTTGTCCTCGGATCGAATCCAAAGGCAGCCACAGGCTCTCCAGTCGAGTTTGCATCGACAATTTTCGTCGGAAATTCATTACGAAACCACTTTTCCAGCCACTCGTGAGCGTGGAGCGTCGTCTGTTCCGGTTTTATTGCATCCCCAAAACGCACTCGAGAGCGAGTTTGAGTGACTTTAATTAAATTCTACTACCTCCGCCGGTGCGATGAATACCAATTTGCGTCATGCCATGCTTTAAACGCCTTAGCTGCCGGCCCGAAGAGAAGGGATGCGCTAGTGTTCACATGCGTTCGATCACCGGGCCGGTCCGTTTAGACCAAGACTGGGCCCCCCGAATGCACTTTGCAAAAATTAAGCTCCACGTCCAAAAAAGCGCCCGAAGCCAACGAGTCCCCGGTATCGATCCGATCCACTCTCCGGTGAGAGGGTACTTCAATTAATTGAAAACTTTAAGCTAAGCATCAGCGCTGGGGTTTTCCACCGTGAAGCTTTTCCGAAAATTAAGTCTCATCAACTCCCGAGGATCTAATCAACGTTGGGAGCCGTTCATTTGCTTGCTTCCTAAAATGGAGTCCGCTTTTTTTTCGCTCACCTAGAGCGACGTTTGATTAGTTTCTACTGTTGGATTAGGAGCTGCTTCCTTCTAACCCCGATAATATTTTGCAAAAAAGTCACGTCGTCTCCGGACCGGCAGGAAGACCATTTTCTTCGCCACAAATCGCCGGGCCATCACGCTGCCGCTGTCTTCGCTGACCGGAAACGTATGATTTCCGTCCCGACCGGTCAATTTGTGAAAATGGACCACAAAATACGTTCCATTCGCTCGGCTTCCGCAATCGTGCTGCCGGGAGCAAGATTAACGAAAGCCTGCCACACTTCCGGTGCAACGGCGCAAAGTACGTGAGCTTTTAGCCTGTCCGTTTACAAGCCCGGAACCAGCAACCGGAAACGCGGGAGGACAAATTCACCCGGTGGCAGAATTTCTATTTTCCACCGATTTTCCCTTCCATTTCCATCCCAACCACAGCGAACTAACCACGAACCGCCCGCGGAAAACAATTCGCAATAAAATTTTATCAACCTCGCTAAAGTTGGACCGGCAAATTACACGTACGTCATCGTGTCCTGAAGATGCACCACCGGCCGGCCGTCCGTGCGAGAATCTGTTGGAGTTTTCGCGCACGAAACGGTTCTTCTCATTCTCTTATGCCGAGCTTTTGGCACGAGTGTCGCCGTTGCTGGAAGCGCATCCTTTCCATTGTTTTGTTTGTGAAAAACCCTTACCTTCTGCCAAGCTGTGTGTCCTTGTCACGCCGGTCGCAGAAACTTACATCGTACCCAGGGGTAGAAATCATCTCCCAAGAATTTATCTCGCCCAGCACGAGTGTCACGAGAGTCTCTTGGACTCGAAGAACCCGCTGTTTGGCTGAAGTAAGTTCTGCTGTTCTAAGTTTCATCAGCTTGGTCATGAGCAAAACGACAACTTTGTCGCACCTTCAACGATGATTAGAGAAAGTTTCAAACAGAACGGCACGTCACACCCGTTTCGTAATGTGGAGTGAAAGTTATTGAAATTGTGGCCTCAATTCCTGTTAGATTTTTTAGACCGTAAGTCTTTCAAAAGTAGACCCTTTCACTGATCGACCCAATAAAGTGAGATAATGAATGCAATAATTGATCCACCTTTCACGTACACTTGAGAGCACAACCTCCCGGCCCAAGAAATCCGATCCGAAGCACACAGAAACATCCAACACAAAATCTTAAAAAGAAAGATTCCGTTCTGTGGTTTCAACGCTCGAACGGCGGGACAAAAGGACACTCCCTTTGGCGGATGCGGATGACGGACGACAAAAGGACACACGACACAGAACACACATCTTGCGACATCATGTTGCCCCCGAGTGCTCCGTGGTGAACCATTCATTCGAGCACACCATCGGTTCGAAATACCGAGATAAGCGACCGCACCGAACACGCCGGATGAAGAAAGTGCCGGAAATCGTCAAGAGCATAAGGACACACGTTCCCCGGTAAAGCTTGGCTCCATTTCGAGCGCCCGAACACAAAAACACCAGGCACTAGGGAAAACAATACTCTCCGCCACGGCGGACTGCTGCTTCGTCTTATCGATACGCACCGATCAAGGATTTCCGTTACCACAAGAGGACGTCGGCGGCGGCGGCGGCAGCTTTGAGTGACTTATTGTTCTACTTTGCCTCAATCACAGATTACGCTTCGGGCGGTTCGGCCGAAGATTTGTCTTCATCAGGACCGCAAGATTACCGCACGGCTCACAAGAAGATCAAATCGCTCCGAGGAGCACTCCGAGTGCGGCATTCCAAACCGGAGATTCGCAGAAAAATCTCGCCGCTCGGCGTGAGCTCCATAAAACTCATTATTCGTTTAATTACTGTCTAATCGTGGCGATTATGTTGGGCCAAGCCGCGAGTGTTGGGCATCCGCAGCTCTCCGACAGTGATCCGAACTGACGTTGAGAAGGTCCTTGATCTCGTCGACTGGCCACACGAGTGATCGTTTTTATCGATGATCAGGATATGTGCAGTAATTTTGGAAATTATTTCCACTCTTTTCGAGATAATCCGAAATTCGGATCCTTTATTGCACAATTTCATAGGGAGTCGCTTTGACCACATTCTTTCGGTTTCAGTTTACGTGTCAATTGCGTTATCTTATTGCACTCAGTTTTGGGGTGATTTGTCTACAGCAAATGGCCGCCACCCGCCTTGGCTCTCCAATGGGCGGTCTATTCGCCCCGCCGGCCCCGGGGGAAAAGCTTTTCTTTACTTTTATTGCCGCCCCGAAATCGCTTAATTATCACTGGCGTTCGGAAAACGTACGGAAAACCATAAACAAACGCGCCGTTGGAAATCGCACCCCGAGAAAAGAATGCGTCCGAGTAAATCCTTGGGCCGCCGACGGGTAATTTACGATGTTCTCGCACCCAGACCCATCGCGGCTCGGAGCTGCCGATGAATTAGCCGACGATGGAGGCTCAAAATTAAGACCCACCAACCAGCCCAGCCCGAGCTGAGATGGTTTTTATTGATAAAATAATGAGTTTTATGGTCGAATTATCGATATCTTTATCGGCCCTCCCGGCCTCCGCGGGGCAGAGATTCCACGTTGTCCTTCGCACCGTTTTCCCGGAACTGGCCCCACTGGGGTTGGCCGGGAAAACACGTTGCGAGTGGCGAGGCTTACAAACGGGTTTTTAATTCAATGGCGGGCGGCATAAAAGTGCGCTCCCTAAGGCCCCTTTGGCGGGGCTTTCCAATATTTTATCGCGGCCCGGCCCCGATTTCCTTTATGGCCCGTTTAGGAGGGAAATTATGGGCCGGCTGCCGGCGACGCAGGCAGAGGTTCGGTAAAGTGTGTCAACTTTAAGATCACCGTCAGGATATCGGCTACTGCTGCATTAGCAACGAATAATGGGCGTTTGATGAGGGGATGTGAATTATTTCTCAGCCAATGCGTCAGCTCGCGAACGGTTCTGGATTAGATTGGGCACTCAAATCTACCCATAGACCGGAAAGACACTTATCCCGATGTCTAGTCAAATGTACTTTTTGGCACTTGATAGACCCAACTGTAGGACCCAATGGAGCTGAATCGGGTCTTCGAAGTATCGTCTTCGGAGAGGCTTATTTTGAAGCCTATAAAACAAATTAGAATGTCCGCCATTAATTGGTCAAAATGTGCTTCACGCACATCGACACGAAGACCAACATAATTACGAAGCAAACGAAGACCACAATCATATCAAATTACCTATTTATCCAATCCAATCGAGCGCATCAAGCACAAATTGGAACGAATTTTGAATATTTTAGAATGTAGCACCCTAACAAGAGAGCGACTAAGGCCGTGTCCCCTCTATCAGTGAAGGCAGAGCGGAACCGCGAAAAGCAGAAAATCAATTTTCTATCGATTTTCGTCACTTTGACAGGCTCATTGAAAATTTGACAAATTGACAAGCAGGCCTTAACGCCAACAAAATACCGCAAGTCGCACGCCAAGACGGCCCAGGGGTCCCGGGCCTCGGCGGCCTAAACAAGTGCGTTACCCGCGAAACACCCCCCCACGGAGAAGGAAAAACAAAACCCCGTTTCGTTGCCACCCGAAACTCCGCACCAAACTCGTATAAAATAAACCAACAAATATTTAGCATGCTGTCAATCAAGCCGCCGGAATATCGAAAAAACTTCGATCCTTCTCGGCTTCGGCGGGGCGTGGGCTGTATGAATAGTGGCAAAATATGGCAAGTAATAGACGCGCGGCCCCCCAGGGGGATTTCCACATCCGTCATCGTCCGATCCGAAACCATAAACCAGAAGCAGCAGCAAGTCAAAAATGGCGCCCCACGACGTTCCTGGTGGATCGGAATTTTTTGGCGTTGGCGTTGGGAAAATCATTTTCCAGTCCTCGCATGTCGCGTGTGCAGTGGGCTGAAAATTGATTCAAACGCAATTACTTCCGATTTCCCGGGAGGCGGCCTAGTCCAGCCATCCAGTCCAGCCGACGTTCAAATGGCCAGACCCGGATCGGATCTCAAGGAAGCCCGAAAACCACTTCATAACTGTGGTGGTGTGGTCAGCGTTTGGCTCGGTAAGAATCTCGGTCTGCCCACTCAGCCCGACCCCGGGACTTCGGGGGCCCCAGAATGCCAGTGCTCGCCAGTGACAGACGAACGGGCCGGAAACCGGAACCAAAGTGTAAACCCTTCGGACTCATATTAATTAATTCCATTACCCGAGCCGGAGGTGGCCCGAAGTCGGGCACGGAGTCGGAAGCAAATCTGTTTGTGCACACGGATAAACGAACCCCTCCGCAAGGCTCCGTAACGTCACCGGCAGCCAGGAAGTACACAGCACAGATAGAGAGAGAGAGAAACACCGAAGTGTGGTCTGTCAAGTGTAATTGTTGCATGCGTGGATGCAACGAAAATGTGTTGGACTAAATCAAAACACTGCCCTGCCTGTCTGCCTGGTCCGGTCTGGTCCGGTCCGGTCCGGAGCTCTTGGAGCGGACCGGGAGTTGGGGTACCTGGCAGTTTGCACTGCACTTTGTGGCGGGTAGGCCCAGAACCCCCAGAAACACAGAACCAAACGTCGTTAGGCGATTCCCTGGCGAGCTCGTCCTCGTTAGTTCCGGGCCAGTGGCCAAGACTGTGCGCAATCGAAAAGTTACCGCCTCCGAGAGTAAGGGACGCTACTCTACAACTTTACAGTCCGGGTCCAGGCCGTCCGGTTCGGCACTCGGAGCTGCCACTTGCAATCGGATCCGAGTCCGGCCACCTCCTTTTTGGGGTACACAGCACAGCGGACGAAACTCACCGGCCCGCAAACGATTAAATCAAGTCCAAAGTGCATTTGATCAAATCCGTATCGTGGAGTTCCGGGGCGGTTTGTGCTTCTGTCGTCTCCTGGCAGCAGCAGCAGCAGCAGCATCGGGATATTTTTATATCGTTCATCAAATAACCACACATTCCGACTGCGGTCCGGCACGCGTAGCGTAGGGAAACGAGACCTGACGTTAAATTAGAACCATACGTAATTATTAATAACTCGCCCTCGGTTCATCCCGGCATTGCACAGTCCACTGCACTGTCTAATTGATTTAACGCGCACACACACAGCAGTGTTCCGAGCGAGTCAGGACGCAGTCCGATGGTCGACCATTTCGGTAGCAATTTGCTAAGGATCCTTGGTCCTCCAAAATGGAACTTCTCAGATCGGCCGCTTCGACTATGTTGCGGAGAGGTAGATTTATACGGTTCGCCAAGTGCAACTCAGGAGGGCCCCGGGGTCGGAGATTGTTTGTGTCTACGGTCGTCGTCCGGACCAGGAGTCCGGTGCGTGCGTGGCACAGGGTGGTGCACAATTATTGGTTCAGCAAGTCGAGTCGAGGTTATTTGATATCGATATGTTTTCTCAACCCGGGAACCGCTTGTAGGCTATCATCGTTTTAACAGCCCCGTTGCTGCTAACCGGTGTGTCCCAGGTCAGTTAATTATGGCACCACAGTTGTCGCACCGATTATTGTTACAATTTGCCGGTCGTGTTTGCGTGGTGCGTGCGTCTCTTAACATAACATAAACAACGTTGCTGCGGGCGCCAGGAATTATGCTTCGGTTTTAGGATCACAGTACCCGAAGCAGTGGAGCAAACGATATTTCTGTGGCTTTAATTTAATGAAGTTCTGCGCGTTCTCCATCAATTAAAGGTTTTTTTTTATGTTCGCAGTTCGCTATCATCTGGGACGCTCCCTTTCATGGGCCCCTTGAGGCCAACCCACTTTAAGTGGACCCCTGACAAATGGCCCCCGTCTGCTTATCTTGTTTGGGCAAACACACAGGAAAAGAAAGCGAGTCGGCCACAAACACTAATTACCGGGCCAGTGCCAAGAAGTGGCGGGTCCCTAAACATAAACAGATTTGCTTTCAATGAGCATCGTCGCCAATAAATCATAGATCAAGCGAGGAGCGAGGGCCAAAAAATCCTCTCCCAATTTCGTGATAACCGATCTCGGAAGTCGAAGTGCCCTCCCCCCGGGGGAATCTGAACCAACAAACTCGACGCCGGCGATGGACTTCTGCCCTCCTGCACCCCGTAAGCCTAAGTGCTTCCCACCACCACCAGCCAACCAGCCAGCCCAGTGTCCAGCGAGCGGGGCGGGTTCGCCGGCCGAACGGCAAACTTTCTGCCAGTGATGTGTTCTCATTAAATTTAGATCATTATTTATTGCTGCCATATCGGAAACGGTGACGTTGTTTGATTTATGCTTCAATGCCTTCAGCGGCCGGCGAAGGGCCGGCAGCCGGCGCCAACCCGCACCCGACGACACTGTGGAAGCGACGAGTTGAATAAACATCAATTAATTGGCCAATAACGGGGTCCGAGATGCGAGCGAGCCGGGCCGGGTCTGCTGGAGGCAGACTTTCAACTTCAGAACTTTAGAGCCCGAGACTGCTTGACGAAGAACGAAGCCGCTCGGGGTCCAGATTTCGTCAGCCGTCCGGTGTTTTTCCGGCGCCCGGTACCACCGGTGACCTCCCCTTTTGCGAAAACGCCCTCAAGACGGGTGACCCGCCTTTGCTCTAAACGGTGCACCCGTCCCGTCCCCGATGATTGCCAGATGATTTAACGGTTCAATGGGCCCAAAAACCGGACCAGCCAGTCTGACTGACTGAAGGACGCTCGGTCGCTCGCTCACTCGGGGCCGTCTACCGCTTCTTCGGCCAGCAACCCAGATGACCGGGCCGGGCCCACTGTGAAACCCTTCAAACGCGCCCCAGTCAGGGCCCAGCAGCACAGACAGCAGCGTCTTTGAAGTTTCGAGTTTCTAATGAGCTTTAAATTCAACATCATCGGAAGCTCCACTTCGGAAGGCCACTTGCCGGAGTGTAATTTATCGTCCTGTCAATTACAGGGTCGATGTGGATGATCAATTTCTTCTCCACGAACCACGGAGAGAGAATCTGGTGGACACCGCGGGGGCAGGTAGAAGCGTGTGCCGGTTGCAGATACTTATTGCAAAATAATAGCCAACCCATCAACGAGCAGGACGGCGCGCTTAAAGCCCTTTGGCGGCGCCCCGCACCCGGGCGATCGATACCGTCTTGCTATTATCTAAACATTATTTTAAGACTCGTGCTTATGCAACGTGCCGGGGTCCCCTTCTGTCAACGGAAGCTCCCCGAGCGCTGCAACCGACCCGGGAAGTCATCCGTAAGGAAGCGCGCATCTTTCGAGAGGAGCCCTCGAGGGTACGGAAGCCGGAAGATTCATTACTGCCAACGACTTCTTGGAGCTGGAGCCCCTTGGCGTCTGGCAAAAGGATGCGACTAGATCCCACTAGAGCTAGGGATCGATAGGATATCCCCAAACAGTATCACGTCAGATGCATCACGTAATTTGATTCAGGTAGTCGAAATCATTTGTGGAATTCCTACGAAAGATGTCCTTGCCCTTGAACGTCCCAAAAGCGAAACAAGACTTCCGGGACGAACCGGAACCGTTACGGCGCGGCGTAGCCACCAAATCGATTTCATTCCGACGCATTCGCTGAAAATTCTCACGCTTTTACTGATTCACGATGTCTCAACACGTTTGGCATCGCGGTTTGCTTATCGCAAGTGAATCTTCCCACCGCTAGGTGTGAGCCCACGTCTTCGCTGGCGTACGTGTGTGGGACCTGCGACACCGAAGTCTAAGGAATCCTGTGCAAGAAATTGAGTTGGTCCTACGCAAACAACCCATGTCCCAACCGAACGCATTGTTCGCATACGGCAGCAGTGTAGCACCCATTGCCCACGGTACACACCGCCACCATTGTGCAGCGACACAATGGGACCGAAAGGACACTGACAATTGTAAGGATGTCCCGGCGAAATCGCAGACATTCTTCGCTCTTTATTTCTTCTCCATCGACCGGCGACGCTCCCGGGACATCTCCAAAGCGTCCTTTGATTGACACTGTCTTCTGGGCGAAAGAGAAAGAGAGAGCGAGACACTTCCTTGCTTGAAGTCCTAGGCCCAGCCAGGCCCAGCCAGACCCAGCCAGGGTCCTGGAGGAATTGGAAAGTGTAAAAAATGGTTTGAGTCATTTGTCTCGACCGACCGACCGAGAACGACGGCTCGGCTTTTATTCTAATTTGATTCCAGAACGTGCGGCAGGACTTGCGACAGTTTGGCGAGTCCTTTCGATTATCGAAAACCCAGCCACCAGCCACCAGACGGCTGGGCAGACAAAGCAATGCCCTGATGAAGTGAATTATGTAAATTGATCGGCAGACAGGGCAGAGAGTGGGCGATAGAAAAGAAAACCCAACCCGGAGGCTAAATTCCAACATTTTCCGTCATTTGCTGCACTCTCCGCGAACCTATCGGCGGCCATATTTGAAACCGGGATCCGTCAGTTCCGCGATGGAAAAAGATGATCCACACGACTTTCCAGAAGTCTCCAGAAGCTTCGATTCGATTTCCCGATAAAAATTCCACCACCACCAACAGAGAGTCAATAGTTTTCCGCCATTTTCGCGCACTTCACAAACACGCAAAGGCAGTGGCCCTCGGCAATGGCGCGTGGCGATGGCCACTTGTGCCAGCGCACCGTCGAAAAATCAACAAATCCTTGGCGAGTGCTCGGAATAAAGCGTTTCCCAGGAGAGAAACGTCGTCCGGCCGGGTGACACGTGAGTTTACACTACAGCTCGATATAAGATCGATTGCCAAATTTTGGCCGACTGAGGCACACATCCTGCGGTGTGCCCTAGGCCGGCGGGGGAAGCCCAAGAGACTGCACGCGACTTCAGCCGCAGCCGCACCAATAATAACATCGAAAACCCATTTGCAGATTAATTGCGCTTCGGTGTCTCCGGTTACCATTCGGTCGGCCGGTATTATTCGACTGCTAATTTCTTTCCCCCTGGTTCGCGACCATCGTCCTGATTGCCTTATCTTTTTGACGGATTTCCCTTTCTCGGCCAGGGACAGGGAGCCCGCAGAATGCGTGTAGTTCGTTCGGCGCAGCAAATGTGATTGATCAATAGTCGCACAGCCGGGAACGAGGGGTGCCCAAAACACACACCCGAAGGACTGTCACCCTCCATAACCTGTGGCCCGAAGGTCTGGACCAGCTCTCAAGGGGTTCCGCAAAAAAAACGCAAAAAGCGAGATGGGCGCATTTGTTGTGACACTGACGTTGACGAGCTGGTAAATAGGAGGAAAATGCGTCACGTGAAATCTTACTCCCGGGACCCCGAGGCCCCGGGATCATGTTGCGCCGTGACCGTATGCGCCATTCTGGTGCCCCTCCTTGTTCCGGAGTCGATAATGACGAGCTTGGGTGAGTTTAAAAATGCAACAGACACCAGAGACGATGCTGGCGGGCGGCATGTTAATGCTGATGATTATGGAACCTAATTAGGATAATATGCCCGCCAACGGGAAACGGAACGGCGCGTCACACGCTACAACTCTTTCCTGTTTGAAATATTTCACAAAAAAGCGAATCCCGAATTATGAAGCATCGTAAATAATTCGAAGGAACTGAGAGTGGGAAAATTCATCCCAAAATGGAACACAATGTCATAGCTGACCGCACCAATTCAAATTTAAGCTTTCTGGCGAGTTTTTCTGTACCGCTTCTGTCCGCTTCCTTAGAAACGCTTCCGCTTTGCAAGAGGCACTGGCCGCCTAAACGCCTATAAACTATCCAATTATTTATGCTTTCCTGCGGCCGTGTTGAGAGAGCGTGACTCCCATCGGTGTTTGATGTTGGTGGCCGTTATTGGCCTAATCCTTTATACTTTAATTTTCTTTCTAAGCTCCAGCTCGTTCTGCGGTCTGCGTAGCGGTTTTGGTCGAAAACGATTTTGCATACCCAAAAACATAGCACCACCACCACCAGCTAAGGATGACCGGGGATCGGGATCGATCGAATGGGGAGCCGAGCCCGTGGTAGAAACTCGGTGTCATAAAACTCACAACTTTACGACCTTGTCCATCGCTTCCACTTGTGCACCTTGCACTCGACTCGATCCGTTTTCTCACCGGGTCGCCGTGACCGCCTTGGCTTCGGCGCATAATTTTCCAATTCTCTCTGTTCAGGTTCAGGGGGGGGGGCGAAGAAATCGGAAGAACAGTGGGGGCCGCTTGACCGCTTGGTGCGGTGTATTTCTCACCAACGCCAAGATGCCGAAGATGGTTAATGTCTTTATTTTCTCGCCCGGTCGCCTTCTTACGGGGCTGTGACCGCCCCGGTACTCAAAGGTGGCCCATTTCGATCATCTTTGCGGCGCGACGAACACTCAGTGGGCCTTAATTTTCTAACCGTGCGAAGAGAGACATCAAAAACTTTTACCACACACCGGCAATAAAGTTCGGTAAGTTACGGCACTACGGCAACTACGGCCCGGCATGCGAGCCTTTCCTTCTTTCGTAAAGATTCCGATTTGGATACAGAAGTTTCGAATGGTAGGACAAATTTGGTACAAATTACGTGAGAAATGGACGCGCTTTCTCGGGGCTCAATTAAAATGTGGAACAAAGCCATAAGTTTCCTTTTTTAAGTCGTATTTGTTCTTTGCGCCACGATCGCCGGTTTTGAGTATTTAATTGTTTCGGGATTTCTCTTTTTGCTTAAAATCAAAGAACATTGCAATAGTTATACGATTCGCCTTTCGGTCATTCTTTGCATAAACTTTCTCAACCATTCTCCATTTTTTGTGTCCAAATTGGCGATTGACGTCGAAAGAAACGCCAAAGGACATGTTGAGCACACCTTCCGGATAGTTGCGCCCAGGACAGTTTGCGGCCCGTCAGTCGCGAAAAAGATTGATTGAATGCCGAAAACAGTGGCCAACCTACCAAACATCAACACTTCGATCCGACACTCGACTCCGATCCGAACGCTGGCCGCTCGCAATTAAAACACGATTAGGGCCCGGGAATCCCAAGCCTGACCCCGAGCGCCACTGGGAGTGACATTTTCAGAACAGCAACCTCGCACGGCGCGACGTCTTGGGGCGATAATGGAAGGCGCCGAAGGTAGAAAAGTAATTTGCTCGCGATGATAAGCAAAAGAAAGGCCGGCCGGTCGGCCACCAAGAAAGAGCCCGGCACCTTAGAATTCGAAGCACACGGCACGCAGCAGTTCATAATTGCCGACTGATAGAGATCGAGGTTAATTGTGAATTTTCGAATGATTTATAGCGCAAAAACTCAAAAAGGCCGCCGTCAGGTGAGCAGCATCTTTCGGGCGACACCCGCGAGGGCGCGAGGCAGCATCACTTCCCAATCGCGGAAATGGCCCCCCCGAGATAATCCTTATAAATAATGTATGACCATTTTCGTTGTGATCGTCGGCTCGGGCTCTCTCACTCAGTAGATTCCGTTCGAGGCGTCTAATCTTATTTGACCCACATTTTTGAACGCGGTGGACCTCCCGAATTCAGTTCCAACACCCGAACCACCCGGTGACCAGCACCGAAACGACGATGCTCTTCGAGTGGTGATGTTAAACGTGTTCTTTTTTTATTGGCAAATGTTTAGTCTGGTTATGTAATTAGGAGTGTCCGGTGAAGCCGTTAAACATGTTGGCCGCCCACCACATGAATGCAGCATGCATAAAACATGGTGCTACCAGAAGCCACGAGAATGACGGGTGCGGGAATTAAAACGTAGCCCAGCCACAGCAGCCATTTCACGCTAGCGAACGGTCGATGATTTCGAATTCGAAAACGTCACTCACTTTCTTGGCCACTTACTTTTATTACAATTTCATTTTTAATGCATGTTAAGCGACGCCATAGCATGGCCCATGGCACGGGTTGCTGTCAGATTATCATAAATTAATGCCAGTGCCCCGCGTTTACTGCACGTCTGTTTTGATAATTAACAGCGCCACGGTTCGGCGCCCGGTTTTCCTGCGCCTGGCCGGCCACACACGAAGAGTTGGCGGTTTTCCGGCTGCTTTCCCGGTCGGCTGGCCGCTGCCGATGCGAAAGTTTTCCTTCTACCGTGGCGTTGGAGGCGTTCTTGGAAGTTCAAAACAACCCAAAGCACGAGTTGCCGGGCAATCTTTTATTCATCTCTCATTTTCTGAAAAGCGAGTTTGATAATTTAAAAAAAATCTCAAACTTTTCGGGAGCATAAAACATGGGACAAAAAACACGCCGCGTGTCACACGGTTTGTTCGTTATCATAACGATAACGCGCCCGGGGCAAGAGAAAAGGAGCTCCGGGTTCCAATGCGGGACGCGCTATTACCGATAGACACGGTCTTTAACGTGGCTTTTCGGATAACAAAACCGACTTTCGACCGAGTTTACAGTTTCGCTCATTACACTCACACTAAAGCGCCCAAACCAGGGTTCCGCACTGAAGACGGGAAGCCAAGTAATTAAAGCTTGTGTTTCCCATCGAAAGCCCATTATCACACTCGGCGGGAGCTTCCCGGCCCCGGAGACTAAAAGGGCGCAACGTGGCACCGCCGCCGAACCATATGGCCCAACCGACGCCATCGTCGTCCTTGCGGGGATCCGGGGTCCAATAAGTCTTCGCCAAAGGACAGCCAAACCCGCTGACGTTCGATGGAGCGCCCGCCGATTAAGGGGCCCATTGTCGTCGGTGGAGCTCGTAATCAGCTGCGCCCCGGCCCCGGCTGGGGTGAGGTTATGTCGAACGGTTTAATTCTGCTGATCCCGAGCCCGTGTCTTGCACAATTGCCTATTGACGGAGCGGGAGCGGGATAATTGCGTAGTGGGGCGCGCTGCCATCGTTCCCTGGTAGATGCCGCTAATGAAGCTTTCCTTCCACGAACTGCCTGCTACGATCGGAAGGACACCCGTTTTGCTGACTCGGGCCTTGCTGCCGTCGCGCTGACTTCGGCGAAAAGAGGTATACCTATGTAATAAGGCGGTGTAATCGGTGATCGGGCGGTATCGGCGATTAAGTTTCCATCGATTACCGTTTTTCCGCGAAGGACGGGAGTTTAAAGGATTCATGAAGCGATTTATTAGCGTGCTTGTGAAACAAGATGTTGGAGCAGCGCGTTTCGGACCCGCTTATCCGGTGGAAGGTACGGTTGGTATTTGAGACGAGCTGACGTGTTTTTTGGGGTTTGACGTGGGTTTTCTTTCCTTTCACTTACGATGATTACATTTTATGTCTTTGAAATTACAATATAAGCTCATAAAACGCCCACCAACATTAAATTTGATATCAACCATTTATTTCATTCTAGTTATGTAATGCTTCCAAAAAGGACATTTTGAAGGTCGCTTCGCAGTTATTGAACTTCAGACGAGTAGACGACCGCAAAAGCTTCATGCGTCATGCGGTAATCGAATCGGGAGCAAATAAAGTTTAACACTTCCCTTCGAATTCCTGTGGGCGCGTGGAGTTGTTTGCCATTAAAATTGCGTTACACTTCGCACGCACGCGCATGCAGAATACGACCGAATTCACCCTATAATCGAATCCATCAGACGAGGGCGTCGAGCGGAAGTCCCCCACGTGCAACACGCGCGCCCCAAAGCCAAGCTTCCGAGAGGCGTAAATCCATCTTCGACGACATTAAAATCCCGGCCACCCTTTGTCCTTTTTACAAAGGGGCCCCCAAAGCATGCTGCAATTCATCACTACACTTAGCCTCAGCGAGTAACGCGTAAACACCAGCCGACGGATCAATCGGATCCGCTGAGCTCCGCAGAAGACCGCACCGCACCCGCAGCCAAGCTGTGGGTCGTTATCGTTGACCCGATAACGAATCAATCACGTTTTCGCGAGCATACTTCGCGCAACCGAGACCGAGCCGCCTGTATGTGTGTTCCGCGAGGATAACAAAGAAAATCCGCCCCGGCCCCAAAACAGCCGGCAGCATCTTTGCCGGTTCGGAAGGAGCTACCGGAGCAGAGCAGTGCTAGCGAAACAATATGGCGAGGGGATAAGGAACCCGAACGGCGAGCTCTAAATAGTCGTCAGCAGTCTGGGCTTCGGAGGAAGCCCACCACCACCATCCGCCTGAGTTTGATATTTAAATTAAATTCCTACGGGTTAGCGGAGGTGGTGCCGACGTCTCCGTTGCGCGGGCAAATTGTCGAACGTGCCGCCCTGTTCGCGGGCCGGAATCAGAAACATGTGGTTAAAGTTCAAACGCGATGGCTTGCGTCTTCTGGAGCGAGATCCTGCTCCGTCTTCCGGTCCCGGCTCATCGGCGCGAGGCGCATCCCATCCGTCAACCGGAAACGGAGCCATTTTCAAAAGGGCGCTCAGCAGAGCAGAGACGCGCCCGACGCCACCGACCGACGTTGACGGGGTTGCCCGCGAACGGCCGTCGCCTCGTTATGATGGTTATTGAATTTATTCGATCCCGTTATTTTATTTACAGCCCTACACAGCCAGCGCCAGGGAATCAATTTCGCGCTCCATCAGCCACAGGACGAATGGATCATCCTTTAGTTCTGTTGTTCGCGCGAGCACGTGTGGTGATGTCTGATGCGAAAGAAGCAGAGGAACCACGCAAGAACCTGCCCAGGTACGGCAGATAGTGCGCCTCGGAAGGTGATCAAATTTGCCTCTTTGGTCCAGAAACGTGACAGCCGTGAGGTGGTTTCTCGTTCTTGGCGTGCCTTCGAAATATTCACGGTGCAAACGAGTGTACGAGTTGTTTCACTGTTAGTCTATTTGTTGCAATGATGTCTTCTTCATAGTTGCCAATGTAAAACAATAGTATCGCACTTCCAGAAAAAGGATCAGACACTTTAATGTCGATGTATCCTTTCAAACATGCTTGCCGTACATTGTGACAGGATAGATCCCCAAGCTACTAAGATCCAAAGTAAAACATTGTAGAAACCATTGAGCGATGGCAGCACTCCGACGTCACTTCAGGGACGGACCTAAACGGATCATTCCAAGCCTTCAAGCTCTCGTCTAGTTCTAGCAATTTCAGGCCATATCTTCTCAACCCCGACCAAACAAAGCTACCATTCTGTGGCGAAAGATAATGCCAGTAGTTTTGCGTTATTCAGCCATGCGTCACCGGCGAGCCCATGAATGTGGCAACCTCGGCAAAGCACGGATCACCATGGGAACAGAACGCCTCCTTCGAGCTTAGCCGAATTTCTCACCGCTGACCTCACGCCTTGACACCGGACTCTTCTTCGTGCGGCGGCGGGTGTCATGTTACCGCGAAGATGAATTACTGGAAATCTAACCAGATCTTGGCCGAACCCCGGAGGATTCGTGCCGCATGTTCGACTCCAATGAGAAGAAGCAAACTGCACTAGCATTGGCAGTACTCGAGTGTGCCTCAAATTCGATTGCTACCACCACCCGACGATAGAGATGAGCCTTGCTGGTGTGAGGTCCTCTCAGCCATAACCTCCGCGTCAAACCGACCGAAACAATGACCGCTGATGTACGCACTCCTGCCCCTTTGCCAGCCAGTGTCTCGTCAACGTGCGACAAGCAGAAGGCGGAGATGGCGAACAAAACAAATAATAAATATTTTTTGATATGTTCCTTTTCACTCCGGGACTCCGGCCCGGGGCCAAGGCTACAACATTGCCAACACACCGTAGCTTAAAGCCGAAGAATGCGAACGGACCGGCGACCGCAGACCGACGGCGGAGGTGATAAATGGTTTCTCGCGCGATGCGTCTCCTGCGAGAAAAAATGGGTTTTTTCAGGCGGCCGACATTCCGGTCATCCGAATCGAACTTGTCCCCTTCTGAATCCGAGCCCGGGCTACGTCATACTTCAGGTTGGTGTATCATAAATTAACTCCACGTGTGTTGTCCATTTCCTACCCAGAACTCGGCACTTGGATTCATTGTCGCCATGGTTGAGCACACGCCCGTCATTAACCAAAACTGCATCCCTGAGAACCGACCGATGTGTCGCTGATGACTCAGCTGAGGTTCCACACGGCCATTACACACGAGCACACGAGAGTTTCACGAGTCACACCGGAACGCGCCTCTAGTCTATTTAAATGTAAATTCAGTCCGATAAACAACGCTACAGGCCGGCCTTGCACGGAAATTGCATTTAAAAGTTTGCTGATCAAGCTCCGAGACCGTCCGTCTCATTGAACTTTGTCCAAGAACGGTACGCCGGTATATCTGGCATTCCTGCAATAAAAAACCATCAGTCCGAGCGCCATCTTAGCAGACTCGAGCGCATTACCATTAGATTACACATTACCCTCTTCGAGCGATACAGAGAAGCGCTAGTTTCCAATCCCCGTCGCACGTTATCAGCGTATTTAAATTCACCTCGTAAACCGGAACCATATAGCAGCCTGCTCTTCGGTTCGCTCAATAACGGTAAGGTGCGCCTGCTCCGAACGGGGTCGCGCACACGGCCACGCTCCCCTTTTAGCTTCGGGACGATTCTCCATTATACCTTCCTAGGTGGTGCGTGTCTATGGCTTTCCACACACTATCCTCCAGGGCGTAAGATAAACAATCCTTCCGTAGCAGCTTTCGGTCCGTGAACGTTCTTCGAGCCCAGCGCCGATCCACACCAGTTCATAAAAATAAACTTTTTTAATTGAGCAATTAACTTGATAAGAAGAAATTTATTTACAAAACTGCACAAAAGCGAACTAAAGGCGCTTCAGCAGTCGGGGCCACGGGCACGGAAACATGGCCGCGAAAGCAACCCCAGGAACCGATTCACTGTCCGTGCCAGTCGTGGTCTGAAACTAGCAGAGCAAACCTTCGATTCAAACCACGGGCAGCGAAGAACGGACGGCTCTAAACTACTGGCCGCAGCTTCCGCCATCGCCCCGAGAGAGGATCTGAACGGTGGAACCAGAATTTACGATCGAGGCTGAGCGCAACTTTTGCCGATACCCGGACGGCATCGGAAAATTCTTGGGTCAGCTCGGTGAAAATGGATGCGAAAACTTTGAACTCCCCAGCACTGGACTTTCGATACAAACTTGTTTTATTGGGCATCTTTCTTCGGCGTAATTGCAGCGGACTGGAGCTGAAACCACCAACACCCCACCGGTTCTGGCGAGTTGCAGTTGTTGCAAGTTAGTCGAGCCCGACGATTGATTTGTTGCCCTCCAGCGCTCTGCGGCCTTCCTTGGTGTGATCCTTATCGAGTGTACTTGCGCTTGTTGAATTTTTGGAGGCCAGATCCATTACGTTTATCCTGCTGCTCCGTAGATCCACGATCCTCTTGATACACATCGGAACACGGCCTTCCGGGCGGCGGATAGGACATCTTGAACACACCCACTGGCTCAGCCTCACCGCCAATGGCCAACCGGACCGTTTTATGCGTGTACTTCGAAATGAGGGCGCACTCAAACTTCATCTGATACTGCAGGAACTCCTTACTGTAAGGAGGTGCCATAACGCCGGCACTGTTCAGCCAGTCCCGAAATACCGTGCGCTGCGCGTCGGAGCAAGGAGTAGTAATGGGTACATCGCAATTCTTCCGGGGATAATCGTAACGACATGCGTCACACACGCACGGCGTGCCGTAAACCGATAGGACTTTAAGGCGACGCCCTTCGCGATTGTTGCAGAAATAGTGTATCCTGGAAGGTAGCGCCCAATAAAACATTAAAATGAATGGAATCATTTTGATGGCAGAGAAAAGAACACTTACTGAGCCACGGTAAGCGGTTCGCCTTTGGCCGTCGGACGCAAAACGAACGCCACCTGCAGGTTGTCCGCAGTCGGCACCAGCTTGACGTTCGCGTTGCACGAGTGCCGGAACAGGCTCATGGTCGGGTAGACACCGTCGCCTTTGACTATTCCGTTGCTTTCGAGCCCAGCGATCATCGGAAGTGTAGACCTTCTCCTGGTTTCGCAGCTGACGAAGTAATAGTACTGCGCAAGCTCCCTGACGTCCGTGCCGTTGCACTCGATGTTCATCATCCTCAGAACACTTGCCAGCTGGCGGGAAAACTTTTTCATCTGCTTGTCGAACATTTCGTTGCGCAGCTTCCGGGCCGCTTGCTCGTCGATCGGCAACCCGAACAGGGCATCGTGGCGGGCCTTCAGTGAGCGATCGGTTCCTGCGAACGCGCCCAGCGGATCGTCGGGTGACTTTATCGAGGCCACACTTTTAAAACGCTGGTACAGCCTTCCGAAGTCCTTCTCGTGCACGGTCAGCCCCACGCAGAACAGACGCAACGCCAGCCGTGTTTCCTTCTTGAACCACTCAACCCCGCCGTTCGACATCAAACATTCTAGCCAGTGGTAAGCGGCGTAGGCTCGCTTGCGACACTCGGCATTGCAGAAGCCTACCGTCGACGAGCAGCCGCGGCACGAAACCCGCCGAATGTCCGAACAGTCGGTGCCACAGTAATCGCACCCGACGTATCCTCCCGCTCGGCTGACGAACACCAGCGGCTTCTCCCAGGCGATCAGATCGCCCGCCCAGAGCGGTTCGCCGGCCACAAACTGGACCACTCCGCCATTGCTGCGAACCTTAACACGGTTCACCAGACAGGGAATTTGCCCGTGGGCCGGGTACGTGAGCTTTAGGGTCGGAGGTG
The DNA here is from genome assembly GCF_943734635.1 of Anopheles cruzii. Classification (NCBI taxonomy): domain Eukaryota; kingdom Metazoa; phylum Arthropoda; class Insecta; order Diptera; family Culicidae; genus Anopheles; species Anopheles cruzii. The sequence continues at coordinate 8,828,911 of NC_069144.1, read as the reverse complement.
TTTCAACGGTTGGCTCCTTCTCCTGCTGCTTCGCCTCGGCAGCACTTGCCGAACGGCGCGGCCTAAGCGCACCCTCCAGATTGGCCCTCAGCTGGCGGTAGACCTCTCTACCTGCCTCAATTTGCGTCGCTGAAAGAGGAGAAAACCACAACAGAACAAAGTTAATGCGCTGCACAACGGAATACCGGCCAATATCTTTTATTACGTGTTAACTCTTCGAGACTGTAACCGTACATCGTAAAAAGAACCGTACGAATTGCGACGCTTTCGCGACCTGATTTCAGCGAACTGTCAAATCGTTGTTTGACAGTTTTCTCGCGGCCCCAACGGAGATCCTTGATTAACGAGAGCGAGATGCAACATAACCCCCCACCCTTGCCATGTGCCAGAGCTTAGCGAAACGACCGCCAGGGAGCGCTTCGGTGTGAAAGGTGTCACCGGGAATGGAAATGATAAATTTTATCAACAAACGCGGGTTCTTTTTAAAACAATCTAAACTGAAGGGGGCCCTTAATCATACTTCAGTGACAAAATCAACTATAAATGTCGATTACGGCTGGTTGTTTTACGGCCACAGTCTCAGCAGTCTTCTTTTCTAACCCAATCGCCACTAGTCCGGTCCGGCGAACCGGCAAACACAATGGTGATCTAAATCTTTCTCGCGGAAGTATAAATATTCCCGGTCTTGGATAGTTCCCGCTTCCGTCCAAGAAGCACTGATAACCGGAGCAACCACTCGCCGCACACACACGCACGGACAATGGAACTTCCCCGCGCGACGACGACGACGTTATGGTGAAGCATTTGGCGAGGATCGGAAAACAGTCCTCCCAAACGAACGTCGCGACCAATCGTCCGGACAGGTCGAGGAGTTATTAGCCAGCTCCAGATTTGATCTCTTGATCTTGCAGCGAACGAATAAATTTTATCCACTACCCTCCTCTCCGTCCCACCGTCGCGGCCCCTGGCGCGCGGGCGCAGGTCGCCGAAAGGTCGCGCCATCCTCCCCAGGACAGGAACGACCGTGAAACGGGTCGCCGCCAAAAAGCCTGAGAGTCGTGGTCCCGCCACCACCAGCCGGGTTCCCATTTTTAAGTCACCTGGTCGTCTGCCGAACGCTAAATCAATAAAATAAATGATCGTTTCGCTCTCTCGGTGACTTGATGGTTGCGCCCGTTGCGTCCATGCTCCCATGCTTCTGGGGCTTCTCCAAGGTTGCCACAGATCTCGGCCATTTTTTTCAGCCATTCAGCCGTTTGTTCCGCAGTCCACACGGATTCGATGCGCGGACGGGGCCACAGGTTTGTTTCGGTATTTTCGCGGTGCGGTGCACACAAATCGATAAGACCAAAGGCTCTCCGGAGCGAGCGCGAGGGTCGCGGGTCGAGCCTCCTACAATGCCGCTACTTTGTTGGAGGTGCTTTGAAGTTAGTTTCTGTTTGCCTCCTTTTCAGCGCAGTGCGATAAGCAGTGCCGCCAGAGCACGCCAAACGGGCGGTTAGTTGTGCCTCCTTGGGGGCTCATCCTTCGCGCCTGGTCCGCAGTCGCAGTCGGGCTACTGGCTCCGGTCGATAGGTCCGAGCGGCGGAACTGCACTCGCTCTCGGGCTCAAATAAATTTTATAAATAATGTCCCCGGGAGGAACCGGGAATGGCCGGGAGACTTCTCTCAGGCTGGGGCTGGTAGAGTGTCGAGGAGAGCCGGAGGAGACCGGATCCGCAGCGCAACCACGGGATCCCGTATCGTACACGATGGATCGGAACAGTAAGTTAACCGCATTCTTCGGTTGCGTTCGAGCAAGTTCAAGATTTTCTTTTTTTTTCTTTTGCGCCTTCGTTTAAACAGATACTTAACGCATTTTGTAAATAGATTTAATTTTCCTATTCAATAATTTAAAAAAAAGTAATTTTTATTCGTTAATGGAGTCTGTTCATAAATGGTTTTTTATGAAGTTCTTAGTTTGATTCTGTTTTGCATCTGCATATTGACTAACTTGGGCTTTTTATTTCCATATAACATTCCATAAATATGGACTCCAATCCCTGCATTGGTTGCATTGGTTTGGGCACCGAGCCTGCAGCGGAACGTCTAGAACGTTCGAGTTCTCCACAGATCACCGACGCTGCAGTAAATATAGCCCCGCCAATGCTAGCCACTAAATAAGCCCGGGCAGTTTCCGACATTGGAAAACGAACGAAGAAACTAAACTTTTCGTTCTCACCGTAGAGAGACCGCGCCAGGCCACCGCCAATCGTAAGAACCTTGGGGGAAAAACTATCGATTACTATCGGAGACGCTCGCCTCGCTCGGCCGTGGAGATCGAGCGCATCGAGATCGATCGGTATCGGGTACGCGAGCCACGGAGGCCATCAATTGGCGAAAAGAAAACCCCTGGTGCTCCAGCAGCAGCAGCAGCAGCGAGACAGCACGAGGACGAGAAAGCCGTCGACGAATGAATATTTATGGCTTTGATCTTGAAAATCGATCGACGGTTTGTTGCGGTTCGTTTCGTTCGTTTTGCTGTTTTTGCTCGCTCGACTTGCTCGACTTTTTGCTGCCCTCGGTCCTAATTCTTTCGGTCGCCGATTGGCGGCACTTCCTTAGGGAAAGGGTTTGATTTTTATCGTCCCACCGCGGCGGCCCGGCTCTCCCCGGACTTCCTCCACGCGGATCGGGACGCGCGGTCCCAGGCTGCATAATGTGACATTTATTCCGGGTAATAAACAATGAAGAGGATGTGGCCGCACCAACTCCGCCCGGACATCCCTCGCCGGCAGAGCCAATTGTCGGTTGTTTTACGGGCGGTGGGTTCAATATTAATATTTTTGGTTTCGCTTTTTTTTTTGAGTCCGTCCGCACGAGTGCTTTTGGGAGGACTTTTCTGTTTCCGCTTTTATGCTGTTTGGAGGCCTGCTTTTTTTTGTCTCGATCGACGTTGATAGACGGACACGATCGAATTTTGGGACTTTTGTCTTCGTCCTTCTGCGGCGGCGTTGTGGCGGACCACCGGCCAGCCGTAACGGCTTCGGGAAGGCTTCGGGAACAAAAACTTCAAGCCCATCGAACCCATCCGCGGGCGCTGGGCCACGGCCTTCGTGCCTTCTCCGTTCGCCTTTCTTCCATCGTGCGATTATGGGCAGCATTATTTCATGTTCTCCCCGGATCAGTCTTGCCTGTTGTAAGGTCCTTTGCGGAAATCATTGCCGAGGCCGTACTTTTTCTTCCCGCGCTCGTTTGGCGGACTCTGCATAAACGCGCGCACTGCACGATTGTGCCATTTTTGGGCAATTGATTTTATCGATGCATCGTTTTTACACTTTACCAAAACGTCGTCGCGTCGAATGCGGTTTTTGGATTTGGGAAGCGCTCGAAACAAAAAAAAACGGAACGCCCGAAGGGGCAACATGCGCTGGGCAGTTTTGGGAAGGCTGATTTTTGCACGATTTACGAGCCTGGTGTTATTACTCAATAGCATATTCAAATTCGGCAACACCTTCGCTCCGAAATGGGCGCTTCTTGATTGCCTTTGATTTCGGGCTGGGGCTCGTGCAAGAAGAGAAGAGCTAACATAACCAAAATCGCTTGCGTTAAAGAAGGATAAACGTAGAATAGGATGCTCGATTGGAATTGTTCCAGGTTTTCGAGCTTTCGGAACCATTTTTATGTTCAAAATTAAATGGTCCCCCCTTGCATAACATTGCCTTATTGCTAGCAGCGCCGTTGTTGAACCTAACATAAATTTAAAACTAGATGTAACTAAAATCATTTGTTGAATTAAATTTTTGTATTCAATCGGTAATGGTTAACACCATTTTGGTATTCATCACACACGCCAGTCAATGGTTCTGGTTCACACAACCCAAATTTCGAGGCGTCCCAAGCGATGGACAAACCCGTAGTCGCTTCAAACAGCAATTATTGCCCCCATAATGATGGGATACTTTCGGGGAATACCAAAAAACCCTAGTCCCTGTCTCGGGCGTTTAATTATGCTCCAATGCTTGCGATGCGTTCAAATTACTTTCTTTACTTTGTTTCTGGGTCCATTGCATCGTGGCCAGCGGGTAAGGGTGTCGCGCTTCGGCACCGACAAAACATACTCGAAAACCTTTCCTCATCATCATCATCATCATTCACCGTCCGTCCAACATCGTGTAAACACATGCTCCCGGATCACCACCACCGTACACATATTAGAACCCAACACACGTGAACACCTTTTGTTGGGGGATGTTTTAAAAATGGATCCGGGCTACCGTTTAGATTTTACTCAACATACTCAATTCTACTACCAAAACAAAGCACAGACCCCGAATCCCTTTTTCCCGAACCGCGAACCGGAAGCGGAGAGAAAGCAACGTAAAAAACAAACCGGAAGCAAAAGACCGACCGGGGCCGGACCTTTGTCGGAAATCTAATTTCTCGCCCAACTCTAGGCCCGGCTACGGTTAACTGCTGATCATGATCATTTATGCTGCCCCCGAACCGCTCGGTCGGGAGTTGGTGCATAAATTTTCCTTCGTCACTCGCCGCGAAAAACACCAAAGGGACCGGAAAAGAGGATTCAGAGTGGACAGCGTGTGTGCGAGGCTCAAACAAACAAACGCCGGACATTGATACACCGTGTGATGTGATTTACATTTTTATATGAAGAAAATGACACGTCTAGGGTCATCCGGTTCCGGGTTCCGGGTTCGGATCAAAGGCGCACGAATTACATTATCCCGAACCCTGGCGCCCCCACGATGGCCACGATTTGTGCGAAGGACCTTTCCCCGGAATGGCCCCACATGTGATCGGGTAAGGGTCGGGTGACAAATAATTAGCCATCATCACCTTCGGGCCGGAGCGGTGTGGTTCCGGGGATTGGGCAAATTTCTGGAAAAGTGACGAAAAATTGCACGCTTTCCATACTAATGGAATTGGAAATATGCTTTCCTCGGGATCCCCAGGAAGAGGGCCATCCCGAGATTCGGTCCAGATTGCTTTCGGTCATGAATTTTGATGAGACGTCGGACGCCGATGCTGTGATAGTGTGTCGCCTCCACTAAAACCGAACTCGGAAGCGGAAGAGGAAATTAGCTAATTCGCCTCTTCGGGCGTCTGGAAGCAGGCTTTAGCCCGCTGCCTAACTTCGAAACCAAATTACTAATCACACAAAGTGTCACCAACCCTGGATCATCGTCCGACAAATCGGGTCCTTTTTATGGGGAAGTGAAAATAGGAACCACATTCCGTCAACCGGCACGTTCGGAGCACCCAAGATTCTGTGATAACACAACCGGAAGACACGTGCCGCTTGCGAATGGAAAACTTGCTAAAAAGGGTCGCTTAAACGATTTCAGAACGAGTAACTTCCAAAGCACCCGACGGCGCTTGTTAAAGTGTAGTGTAATTAAATTCGAAAGAATTAGGATCTTGGGTGTTCCAATTTCAAGTAAATGTACAAAATAAGGTGAGCTGAAAGAATGGAAAACGGAACGAAAGTAGATCAGCATTCTCTCTTTCGTTAGGAGTATCGCAAACTAACACCCAGAGTCCCATCACATGCCAGCAACATCCAACATCAATTTTCCCGTTTTTTCGCTGTCCAGCTTGTGACAACAGTAGTGACACTTTTGTGGCGGACACTTCAACGTTACCCACTAATCTCACGCCATCGACGGATTTGCTCGGCAAAAAGCGGAACGCACATCCGAACGTATCACACCGTGAAGCGTTAGTCAAACATTATCTCACCGATTGTGTCACACATTTTCCCGCGAGCCACAGACGCTGTTCCTCGGTGTCCAGCCGTTTTTCCGACACTGTTTTTTGGGCGAGGAACAAACAGAGTTCGTGTCCGCGGTTCTGTTCGCTTCCCGGAGGCCCTTATAATTGAAATGCAGCTCGCCCAAAAGTGCATCCACCGGCGGGTGAGGTCTTGTGCGGCGGGTGTCGGCGTGTCACGATCATCATTTTTGATAAGATCCGCTTGGCCGTGCCGGGACTCTACCAGCCAAAAAGCGGCCGTGATAAACAAACCCCCAGGCTTTTCACCCCGCCCTAGGACTCGGGAAGGGATCGGGACTTCCCGAAAAGCTCGAGTGGGATTTTCGTGACGTTGACTTTTCGATATCTGACGTTTGGCGAACCGAACCCTATGGCTCAGTTTTTGTGGTATCGCGCTTTTTTTTTTTGCTCCACAGCATTGTTGGCGGCAAATTTTTATCCACAATCCTATCGCAAATGGCAACACGTCCCACGGAGTGATTAGAACTTGTTTGACGCTGGTCACAAGGATCGTCACAGAAAAAATGGGACGATCCGTCCCATATCTTCACATTTTCGCAACTTTTTGTGAGCATCCAGCATCGAGTGCACCCTGTATGTAGGATTCTCTGGTCCGCTGGTCTCCGTGGAGCGTAGCTGTTCGGTTTGGTGGATAAAATATATTTCCAATTCACCGATCCACCGGTGAACCGTTATTTTCTGATGAAGTTTTTCCATTTTCCCTCCCGAGAGCCAGAGCGATAGCAATGAACAATGTTCCGTTAGTATGGAGTTAGTTTTGTTTCTCCTGCCAGAAAGACACGAAATGCGAACCTTGCTGTCGGATGCAAACCGACTGACACGTGGACCGTGTTTATCTTTTAGCATCATTGTGGCACATTTCACCGTCGATGGCCAACATTTGTAACACAACTGGCCAACTGGCAGTTGATGGACACTGTTCGCTGTTCGACTAGTTCTCGAAGGAGAGTTTTTTGATATTTTATTCAACTGAAAACTGCGTTTCGGAGTCTCTATAAATAACACAAAGTCAGAGAGTTCCAAAAATGCATAAAATATTGTATTCCAAACTAAAGATAAAAAATAGCTAATTTGGCGTTTATTATTAAGAAACGTATTGTATTAATCAAAGCCGATTATTCACTTATTCAATTACCGAATTACGATTCTTTCCAAACCACCATCGATTAGTCACATAAATTGTTGACGAGTTTGGTAATTCCCATGACCAATAAGCCCTTCGCTTTCGCGTAGGTAATGCAAACCAACCATTTCTTCGAACATCATCGGTCGCATCCGACACTCGCCGGGGGGGTGCTTTAACTTTGGACTTTAAAATTCCTTATCCGATCAAAGGGCGTGCGGAGAAAGTGCCCTATGCAAACTCCCTCTGGCGCAAATCTACGGTCGTTACATACCCGCGGGGTAGTGCGTTCGACGACACATTTAACGAGACCATTTTCCGTGGCTGCCTGTCGAATATTGGCTCCGTGCTGCGGCGGTCTAATCTAATCTGGGAGCACTTTTACCATTACACATTCTTTTTTAGCTTCCCAAATGGAGCCCCTTTTTGGCTCTGGCTGCGACATATTTTTTTCGTCTTTCTCCGCGTACTATCAGCATCATTGTCGTGGTTCATCAACCCGATGGTGGCACGGCGCACGGAAGCATCGAATGATCATCATAACGCGACCAGCTCAACCCTCTATCTCGGGGCTAATGGCAGATAATGTGCCACGTCTTTTCTCCGAAAGTTTCTGCTCACAACAATATGCGTTTCTGGTGAGGCACCGGAAGGATCCTTTTTTTATGCTGCACCCTTCAAGCGGCCCAAAACTGCCGTGGCAGTAGCGGGGTCACCATCATTGTGATTTGGCGCCCAATAGCGGTACGATGCAATGCCGTACCGCGCCTCGCCCGGGGAGGAGTCGTTAGTGAAAATTTGTTAGCCCGTTTCGTCCTTTCAACCCCCCTCGTCCTTTGCGTAATGGCCGCGATGAGAACCCTTCCGAGTGGTTCGGTTCTGACATAAAAGAGAAAAAGAACGCAAAATGATCCGGTTGGAAGGAATCCTTAGTGCTGTGCCAAAGGAAACCCCGCAAGCCGGGAATCGCAAACTGGATGGCACTGTGTGGGTTCCACCCGGGGGAAACAATGATCTGATAATCTGATAAATCAGTTCATTAACGAACTCTTTTATAGCACGGCCGTAACGGTCTGACGCCCCGGCCCCGGAAACCCATTCCCCAGTTTGACGTATGTGTGATGATTACCATGTTCGAGCACCTGTGTCCCGGCGTGGCGCATCCCGTTCTCGTTTTGAATTATGAAACGCTCGCGCCCATTCAAGTTTACAGCCTCGTCTCGATTGTGCAATTTTCACCGTTTCCACACCATGCTCACCATTTTATTGTTTCGTTACGACTCTCCGTGAATCTGGTTCTGGTTCGTGGAGATTAAGAGAATTAATTTATGATTATTTATAACAGAAATCACAGTAATGCCAATCATCAAGAAAAAGTAATGACTAATGAGCGTAACAGGTGCTGGCCAGTCATGCTAACAAAGTAGACCCATAGACAAAGATAGGGAACAGATTAAAGACTGTGCCCCGTTTAGAGCCAACTTGCCCCCTGATTCTATTTGTTTCAATTCGATTTCGATAATTGAATCGATTAACTATCCCATCGCGCCAACCATGTGGTGCACTTCCTGTTCCCGAGGCCACGGAGCGCAGACGGAGCGCGACTGTAGCCCGAGTGCCAAATGGTACTTAATTGCACCGGGATTAACACATTTATCCCAAAGTCCCTAGAACTCTTCCGCGCGGTGTTCCATTTCCGTAATCGTAATCGTAATCGACACTCGTAATGGGGAAAAACGGCCGAACTTCAACCCCCGATAGACGTCTTCATAATTAAACGCACGCATTTGACAAGGAATGCCAAGGTTACCGTCCGAGGTGCGTCCTTAAAGAACGTAATTGTTCCCAGGAAGGTACGAAGGGTCGCGGCGGTTGCTTCCCTTCCGCGTGCAACCCTGACGTGTATCTCCGGAATCGGAATCGAATCAAATTGCACTCGACGCGCTTGCGATTGTTGATGAGGGCGAACGATGAGTGCCCCGGAAAACGAAGAAAGCACTAAGACAAAGCGCCAGACAGAACCGGTGCCGGATAAACGGAGCGTCCGAAGGAGCGCTGGAAAGAGTTTAATTACTGTATTTCCACAACACATTCCCCGCGGACCGCGGTAATTCGATTTCCACCTCAAAACGGTTCCACCACGACACGAGCAGGTCCCCGGAGTAGAAGGAGTCCGTACCTGCCGGACTCCTCCAGCAGGCCAGCAGGTCCAAATGCCAGTGATTAAGTCATAATCATTATTTCCCTCCGGGCCCCTGGTGCCCGCGAATCTAGCGATCTAGCGGCTAGACAAACGATTTTGAGTTAAGACCTCAAACCGGCCGGGAGCGTAGAACAAAAAATAGGCCCCGTAGATGGACCGCTCGGAGCTAGAAGAATAAAAACGCTGGAAGACAAACAAGAGATTCTCGACTCGGCGCGGGTCACCGCGAGGTCCGAGATCGGATCCGAATGGCCCAAAGAGGCCCAAAAAACTCGGCCACCATTCCCGAAAAAGGTTCGTGGTCTCGGTTCTGCCCTTCTGGACTTCGGCTTCTAGGTTTGCCTGGCGGAAGGTGGCGGCACGAGAGGAGCCGGAGCCGGACAAAACAGCAATTATTGCCATTTCTGTTTTCCACAAATCTTCAATCATTCTGATTGAAGTCCATCCCGAGGCCCCGGGCCCGAAACTGCAGCAGCACGCGAGGTGTGTACCGTTGTGACTTTTAGGGCCTTCCCCGCGTGGTAACGAGAAGAGCCGCTCAAGAAGCCGTCGGCCTACTGTGCCAAGGAGCGAAGAATTCAATGGAGGTATTTAGAGGCTGGAACAAGAGCGCCACACAAACGGCCTACTTGTTCTATTCGCTCTCGACGGAGTCGCATCTTTAATCCACTTCCATATATGAATGAGGTGCCTTTTTTCGGGGTGGGTTCTGTTTCGTCACGTCCCAGCCCGGGCTGGCCTGGCACGTCATTAGCCACCACAACGCTCCGTGGAGAACCTTCCGAATATCTTGCGGGACTGGAGGACAATTTGCCGGAACCGTTCTACCGTTCGCGGTGGCCTCCGCCTCTCGTCGTCCGCGGGCGCATTCTGAAGCGACGTGCTGCTGCGTCTAACGGCACACATTATGGAAACGGGTCGGTCCGCGGTCGCTGGTGCGCAGCCAAAGGGCAATTATTTCCAAATTATGCCGTCGATTCAGGTCTTTTACATCGTGCTTACTGTTCGCTTAATTTTCGTATTATTTTTTCGCGCGCGCGCGCCCTTTCCGAAACACGGCCACTCCAGCATCTGAAGTTATGACGTTAAACGCGGGAGAAAGTCCGCTACGCTGCAGACTCTTCGACACACCAACCTCCTAGAACATATCCCAAATCAGGTAGATGAGGCGCTCCGTTCTTCGGTCGTGGCCGGGGATAAGATCTTAATGCTTCGCTGCTCTCATTTAGGGCACCGCAAATGACTGTTATTAGTAGCCCAGAAAGGTTCGAACCAGAAGATAGGGACTAAGATCTAGTCCCGAGCGCAAAAATACACAGGTGCCAGCAGATCATCCCTCGGTCGGGTTGCCGATCGACCGCCGCGTCGATCGTCCTGAACCCCGCAAAGTGATGAATGGTGTCACGGTGGTTGATTATCAGCGGTTGATCGATCGGAGGGTGAGCTATTTTGTGTTTGGGCTCTGGGTCCAAAAGCGGACCTCCCCAAAAACACAGGAAGGCCAGCTCTCCGAAATGAGTTCTAATGATACGTTTTTCGACCGCCTTCTTAATAGCACGGCCCCGCAACGGCAGCAGTAGCTAATTTGTGGATTTAGCTGAAAGCCTAATGGCCCCATAAGAGTTGGCTGATCGGGCGTGATTGGTGCCAATGTGTCGTACACGAATTTGGAGAAAGCGTTATCAAAGCATGGCGCATGATTACAGGAACGTAATTAGTATCTTTCTGGAATTCTTATAGTCAAAATAGATTTTGAGATAGTTCAGATTGATTAGAATCCTTAACGGGGCATTCGTCGACGTAATTCAGTTTAATGATTACTAAACACTAAAAGGCTGCGACCCGAATTCAATCATGTATTTTAACTGCCTATGCCAGCAAACACTAAAGACCCGGTCCAGGCCCAACTGCAGGTGGATAATTAAATTGAATTAAAATTAATTTACTCAATTAATTTACATTCCATCCGTGGCCTAGTCCTGATTAGAACGTTTGCAATCGCTGGTTGCACTGGCGTAGAGCAACCGACGAAGGCACGGCCAGGCATTATTAGCACCAGCTCTACTAGGCACCGGCGGTGCATACAACTCCAGCTGCATCGGTGGCCTATAGCAACCCTTGATTCATTAATGGCCCACAATGATGACCGTGGCAGTGAACCTCCGCAGTCCAGACCATCGATGGGTCCGGTTCTCATCAATCTTGGTAGCGGACCACGCTGGCCATGCTCACCACGGATGGCACAGGACGGAGCGAAGTAATTAATGGTTGGCCACCAACGGCAAATGTCACGGTCACTTTAATGAACACACATTCCCGGTGACAGTGGACAGTTGTCGTCTGCTGCCGTTCTTCTGCGCTTCTTTTGCCCTCAGGCAAACCCCTTTCTGGGAGCCGGAATCGTTTGTCTGGAAATCAATCATGAACCTTCGACACCCGGACAGGAACATGGCTCCTTTCGCGCCGGAACGGTATCAGCTAGCCTGCGGATTAGATGGATTTTTTCCTCTTTATTTTAGTGTTTTTAAGCATACTTTCGTTTTTCCGAAGGATAACTACCCTTCCGAAGGACAATCTTTAAAGCATCTAACGCACCTCCTTCGAGCCCGGCCATCATTATTCATTCTGAATCTCCGAAGCCAGTTACCGGATCGATAGGTTGATTAATGTTCATTGGGCAAAGATTAGAATCCTGCCTGACTGACCACTATTCATCTAACCGGACCCACCAAAAAGGATCCAGGGTAAGCCTTATGCAATGCTCACACTTTCTGCGTCGCTTCGTCTCTTGAGCCTTAACTCAATTTTAACTCCCAACAATTCCTTCATTCGGTGCCAAAACGGTGCCACCGAAAATAGCAGCTTCATTAGGTGCCGGTGATGATGCCATCCTGTCAGCACACGCGAAACAGTGTCTCATTTTCCGCCGGCACGAACCGCGGCTTCGGAGGCGGCCCAAAACACTCTCTCGCCGGATCACGTACACCCCAACAAACCCGGGGGGGCGCACAAAAAAGCCAGACGGACCTCGGCTTGTCGCTAATTTTTCGCACCACCATCGCGGCGCCGGCCGGCGGTGTCCTTTTTCCCCGTACCGGGATCCTAATTTTTGCGGATGCCACTTTACGGATGCGCCGTGGTTTTGGGTCCGTCTGAGCGGCAGGACACTCGCTCGAGTTTGTCCGCCGCGAAGCCGCGAAAGATATGCGCCGGGCGTCGCATCCACGTGGACACACCGGACATCGCCGGCAACGTGTTGATGCTAATTATTTTAATGAGATTTTGAAGAGTTGATGCCTCACTTCCGACATTCATCAAAATGTTTTTGCGATTTTTTTGCTCGCCTCCCGGGCACATCCTTTTCGGTGGAGCACTTTTTGCTTGATTGTCCACTGTCCGTAATTTTAGTCTTCTTCCTCGGGGTGCGGGCTGCGAAACTTTCCTTTCTTCTGGTTCCACTCTTCTATTAACAACGCTCTACTTTTAATGTTTGTTCTTTCTGACTTTCTGGCGCTTTGAAGCTTCTAATCAGGGAGCGCGTCGCGGAATTCGCGTCATGAATAAATAAAAGGTTCGCTTCGGTTACGACGACGCTTCCCAAACTTGGCGGTGAAGTTCCCGAGCTGACCGTGGAACTGCCAGCCAGCCACAGAGAGAGTGTCATTACAAGAAAATCGGATTTTAAAATTCTGCCATCGAGCACAAAAACCCGGCCAAAAACTTGCTGCCGCTGCTGCTACTGCTGATGGCCACGGAGAAGCGTGTAACGAAGCGCGACTAACTTCTGGTGATTTATTTCACGTTTATTAATAGAATTCCATTCAGAAGCGCGCGCTAACACCGGCGCAACAATGAGAACAGTGGACCCTGGCTTTCGCAGGGCAGGGCGATAGTTTGCCGGGCCGCGGCGAAGTGTTTTTCTTGGCTGGCAGAAAGTCTCCGGCAGAAACTTTCCCTGGCTGCGTCTTCGAGTTGGCCGACAAAAAAGGAACCTGAAACCACAGGAAAATATAAATTGAGTGGCGAATATCGTTGTAATCACGGACATTTCGTGGACCGTGGGTGCAAGAGTTTCCGCCACGGCCGCCCGGCGTGGCCGCGCGCAAAGAATTGGTAATGAAGTTTCTTCTCTGGACTTCCAGCGACCAAAGTTGGGTCTACCTCTTTTTTTTCAAACTTGAAGCACAATATTATTTCGCCAGCATTTGGCCATTGCCAGCTGTCATCAACTTCCTCCTCGGTGGGCAGTCAGTCGGGTCGGGAGCACGTTCTTCAAAACGCCCCATCGACCCCCAATAACGTCGCCACGAGTAATAGAAAACTATAATTAATGTTCGCGCTACGGTGGAGTCGCTTTTCGTCGACCTCATCCGATTTTTCCCCGACGACGTTTCGGTGCTGACTTGACCGCCGCTACGTGCTGATTGGTTCTATGCACTTGAGCGATGGCAATGTATTTTATCATTATCTTTTAATTTGTTTTTTGTTGAGTTTTCTCTTATTTCGAGCTGCTTCTAATGGAAATTTACAATCGCAAGGGTTCCGATTTTTGTGGATGTTCTGAAATTCCGCTATCCATCAAAACACCTTTCCGATGGAGCCGTTTCATCGACAGCACCGTCGGAACCGCATAGGAAGCAATGTAACCCCCCGAGTGGTGAAGGTTTTTTTTCGGGAAAAAGGCATCTTGAAAGGAATTTCGGCCTTTCTGGTGCCCAAACCTCCAACTGCTTCCATCTGCACCATCTAGGCGAATAACTGACCGCATTGATGGTTTAATTAAAAAATAACACACTCTCGTCGACAGCAATGCGGCCCTGTGCTGCTGCTACTGAGCCGGGATGTGCAACGCAATTATATTAGCGATCCTTGCTCGTAGCTTCATTCAAGACCCGACCGCGCGACCAGCCGTCTGCAGCGCTTCGGGCGATGGATAGCCAGACGGTAGCATCTTTCCGCTTTTCGCCACGCGCCAGGACCTTTCAGAATCTTCGCCAGCCGCGGTGAAGGAATCTTTCATGCTCCGCTTCCGGCGGCGGCAAGAAAACTCGTGGTTTTCCCCGTGGTACATCCGTTGCGGGAAAAAATGGCCGTGCTGCCGCTCTGAGTCTCGTCGTCTTCGTTGCGCGTTCCGGGCACGTTCCGCGCAGCGCGCAACGGAACCGTGTGGTTTTGTGTAAAACAAAATCGAAAACTCTCCCCGAGGCCCGGGGAGTCGTATTTGCGGACATGCAAAATCAACATGCACGCGGCGGATGTGCGGAAAAAGCTAAACCCGTTCATCCGTGGGCATCGGAAAATCGCAAACTCTCCCCTGGCCCGTTCTTTTGGTGCACCGTACGGCGGCCGCCCAGGACGGTGTCTTCCCAGACGGTGGGCTTGGTTTATGTATGCGCAATGAAAACTTGCCCAAAAAGCGCCAGTTGACTGGCTGCTGTAAGATTGCGGATTGTTGCTCGCTGGTTTGCGTTACGAAAATAAACCACCAAAAGCCAAGAGCGGAACCACCCATCCTGGCGGGGCTTTTGGTGGAATATTATTATGCTGCGCTGCGAAGCGATTGTTGGTGTGCTCGTGCCGATGCAGTAAAAATAATGCACTTTCTACCTACCGAGAGAAACGGGCACATAAAAGTATTCCACTTGATGGTCTGGAAGCCGTGCGGTAACCGCAATCAGCGTGCTCACCGAAAATATATGATGCTGGGGAGGCGGCCGCCCCATTCCGAGAACCATTTGTCCATTTTAGAACGGGCACTACCATAAATTTTACTTCCATTCAATTGAAAGCAATAGCGCAAAAGAGTCCAACCCGGGGCCGGGGCGTCCATTCCCTTTGGTCCGGCCAGTATTGATGTGACAAATTATGTACAGCACAATGGCCGATGGTCACTTGTCTGCGAGTCGCGAGCGCGCACATTCGCTTCATTACGCTCCGAATCGCGCGCCCTCGGCCTCCCCGCACTCGGACCATTTAAAAGCCAATCAATTGCCCACGGACCTGCTCCGTCCGGGACAGCGGGGCTCGAGAGAGATCGTCTCACCATTTCTGCGTTCTATAAAAGTGCCGAGTTTTAGAATCGTTCTATGCCCCCCCCTTGGAAGGCTGTTGAATGGCCAATAATTGGTCAAAACCCTGGCGAGCGCTCGCCAAAGCGAAAGAAACTCGAAATGGAAACGAAAGACTCACGCGCGCGCGCCTTTCTAAGCGACGAACCTCAATCGGGGCCGTCGGTCCACCAGCTGGCGGATGTCGCCGTCTTCGCTCGGTAAAATGATCGCACTACGGCGGCGGGCCCCAAAAGAATGTACGGCTACGGTGGCGGGGTTGTAGCGCAAAGTGGGAATATTTATTGCCTGAAATTATTTAACGAAGATTGCGGATCGTTTATTTTTGTGCGGGTAGCATCCCGATAATTGACCCCCCCGGAGGGAGGAAAGAAACGTAAGTGAATTGTTCTCGAAAACGATTCAGATCGTCTTCCCGCATGTGGGAGGTTCCGGACTCCGGCGCAATTGGCGTGTAAATTTATACAACCTTTTGGCTAATTTTGGCCCGGGGGCTGTTGTAAAACTGCCACCGTAAAACCATTTAAACCAAACGGAACGACTTTCTACTTATTCCGGCCGATCTTTGCAATTCATCACACGCTCACACGTATCACGCTCATAACCGCAAAACGTAAGCCCATTAAAAAGCCACTATGGCGCCATGGGCGGCATCAGCGCGATAAAACATGAGAGAACGAGCCTTACCTCCTAATCAATGTAACTCGTTTCGGAAATGGGTGTTTGTTTGTTTGCTTACCCCCCGAGGCTGGAAGCGGGAACATCCTGGCACACCGGGGGAAGCGACACACTCAGCGTGCACTAAATGAGCCATACCGAAGCCGGGAAGAGCCCGCCCAGAGAGAGAGAGCGGGTGGCGATAAGCCAGCTGTTGTCGAATCCGTGGCCACAAGATTACACAAGTGTGAAAACAGTTCGCCGATTCCGCCGGAAGGCTCGCGTGCCACTGCGCGCCCGGTTGGGAAGCTTCTTCCCAACTTCTCACAGCTGCCACAATAAAATCCACCACTTTATGGGTCTAGTTTTACAACGAACCCGGGGCCCAACTAAAGTCACCGCGCCAAGATTGGCCAAGAAGCCCACAGGGACCTGTTGGTTTGTTGGTTGGCTTCCCGTTTTCGGGGGGGGCCACCGAATGGTAACTGTACTAATTATTCGCTCGTAAATCTCGGCGGCGAGCGGAGCGCTCCGGAGTAAGAAGTTGAACGGAAAAGAACGGCTGATTTTTTGGCCGTTCTTCTTTCGCTTCTCACTTTTTGTCGGCCACGACGCCCCGAGACGTTCTGCATGATGGAGCCACCGTGCGTTTTCAATCCCATTTAGCCATGCGGCGGGCCAGGACCAGGAATTTATAAACTCTCTCGCCGAAAACGCTCGCGTTCATTAGGTCCGCGGCGGAACTGGGTGGCGCCGAGAAACTCCACCTTGCTGCTGCTGTTGGCACTGGAAAACACTGGCAGAAAACAATCAAAATTAATTGCTTTACACCAGCCGTTATGACAGTCAACGTTGCCGGGGGCCGAGTGCCTTCTCTTTTTCCCTTTTTGGTTCCCGTTTTTTTATTTACTGGAGCATTCGCCGCCGCCATCAGGGGAAGTCTTGCTCCCCAAGAGCCCTTAGCCCCCGCAATAACCTATTCAAATCGGCCAACTATCCTGCCATCATCATCTCGGTCGGTCGCGACCGACGGGACCGTTTCCGGAAAGAATCCACCCGAAAGATTTGTGGCTCCCTTCGCGGGTTCTAAATTTGAATTACAACTTCCGACCACTGTCTGTCACCGGCGTGCGGCACCCAAATGCGTGCGTCCCTACATCTTGTTAAACAACCCGGGCTGGCGGGCGGGCGGTAAGTTGTGTGTGTGTTGAGTTGTGAATGGTTATGATTTCTGCTCCGGAGAGAACCGGACCGGCACCGGATGTACGGGGAAGGAGCAAAATATTGCCCTCCAACTCCGACAACTCTCCGACTCAATTAAAGTTTCGGAAGCACCGACGACGAGTGAGTGACTTCATCTAATTAGCTGGGGCCGGGAGCCGGGAGTTCATAAATTTTGCACCTGAGAAGCAGCTCGTAATAGGTGAACATATTTTATGGCACGCATAACACGCCCGCTTGTTAACTATTATTACCACCCCCTAATTTTTACAATCTTGCTACCAAAATTTGCGATTCAGATCCCTCGCTGTCGCGAATTCATTGCACAACATCGCACACAGCACAACAACAGAATTCGAGCGCAATCCGTATTCGAAATTCTTGGGCACCGGCACACCGGCTCCAATTAGTAACGGGGTGTTGTACAGCGATGTTGCCCTTATTCGTGTTTAATTGGCAAATAATTGTACACAGTAATTAAAAGTGCGCGCATCAACATCCCGACTCGGAACCGGCGTCAGCGGATTCCGGAATTCTATTTTCCCGCGATTCGCACGCCCGTAAAATGCGCATCAAAACCGAACACACGGCCAGTATTTGCACGGGATGTAATGGCCAAAGCGAATTTTTCGTTCAGTTCACACATTTCCGCTCCGGAGGCCAATGTAAAAATCGAATTTTTATTAATAATCATATTTACAGAACCGGCTCTGGTGGAATGTTGCAAGATAATTGAAAGAAATGGTACGAATCAATAACTCGAACACCGGGTGGTGCGTATTGTCACGCGTCCGGGTAGTGCCCCGGGGAACGAACGAATTCGATTCGGTGGCTTCATTTTTGACGGTGGATTTTCAGTTGCCATGCCACCTGACCATCAGCCTGGATGATAGTGATTGAAGCAAAAAATCATCCCCATCACAGTTGGCAACGGTAGGCGAGCTACCAGAGCCGAGCCACCGTCATCAGTGTGATCCTTTATTATTTTAAAACTTTAATCCACCGTGTCACCGTGCGGAAAAAGTACACCGAAGTGTACGCAAATTAATGTAAAAGAATGATTTTCGCATCCACTCGCCATTTTTCACCCGAAATCACCGCACCAGCAGCAACATTGTGGTCCTCTCCGTCGGCGTGTGAGGCGCGCCGGACATGTTGCGTACTGGCGTACGGACGGCGACATAAAATATTCGCGCCACTATTAATTTGTTATTAATAACGTATAAATTTAAACAAGATTTATTCACCTGTCTGGTCGGCCGGAGCTCGGTCCGCGCCGTCCGCGGTGTGTGGTTTTCGTGTTGCAGCGAGACGCGAAAACGCAACCGAAACATACAGGCGCTGTGTTTTATTCAATTATTTGGACCACAATGGATGGAGACCCACAGCACACACAAAAAATGGCCGGAAGTATGCGATGGGCTTTTTGTGCGGCGTTGTTTTACCATTGTGTGTTAATCGCGGGACATAACGCTGGCACACGGTGCGCGAGAGAGAGAGTACATAGATTACAAGGTCTCGGGTAATGGGGCCCGATAATGGGGCAAACATTGGCAACATAAATTAGGCCCCGTTCAATCCGCACCGATAGCGCTCGGTACAGGGAATGCTGTAGCGAGATGTTGTGTCGTTCGGTTCAAGTGAGTCCAGTTCTTTTTGGTAAATTTAATAGCAGTAAATTTTTAACAAAACAAAGATTTTATATAGCTCAATATATTTTGAATGCAGTACCGACAAAACCACGAACGAAAGAGAGCCCGGTCCGGTGGCGCAAGACGATTTACGGTGCGCTGTGCTGTCGCTTCCGTTCAACAGCCGACATTATTTTCCCAACACACGCTCCACCGGATCGCGAACGGACGGACGAACCGTTTCAGCAAAGCCATTAAACATTCCTATAAATAAACACCAATCCGTCAGCCAGTGCCAGCCAGCCAGCCAGCCTCCTGGCAAGCATAATCGGTGTCAGTTACCCAGCCGCCCGGAGGGTTGGCGGCCGGGGGAGGCCGCAAAAATCTGTTACCATTGCAGCATGTCGCCGCAGTAAAAACCACTTATGACACTTTACACGAACGCTATCTAATTGCCCTCGCACCCGAATAAATTAACTCTCTCGCTCGCTCTCGGCCGATGCGATGCGCCCTTTTGCTGCCGAGCGTGCCCCTGGCGGCCAGTAGCGGTACTACCGAGGGGTTCCAGCAAAGGGTTTTCGTGGGGCGTTTGCCCGTTGACCTTTTCGTGAAACGGGCGGCACTTCCTGACGACGCACACACTCGTCACGGTAGTCGGCCGGTGAAATATGACAAACATGTGAAAAGCAGCCATCATCCGTCAACCGAGGACAGCCAAACCAACTGAATGGGAACTCGAAACCCGGCAAAGAGCACGAACCTGCGGCCAGTAAACGGGCTGCGTGATATGATTTGTCGTCGCCTCGCGGTGCATCATTTCTCAAGGAACTCGCGAACCGACCGGCACCGAAAGATGCACCAAAAGTGCAACAGAAGAAGAGACACACACGCAAAGAAAAAAAAGGCGAAAGGCAACGCAACCCATTCTCATTAAAACCTGAGCGACCTTCCTCTCCAGTAAGAGACATTTATTAGCAGGAAGATGCAAACATGTGTGCCCGCCGCGCTCCTCCCTGGCACGACGGGGGCACGGTGGTGACACGGGGCACGGTGAATTGGCAGCCGAGCATTAACGCCTGACACGGCGTCGGCAATGTCAGGCGTTGGTAAGTGAAGAAGATATATTTTCGCACGCAGCTGTGAAATTGTTGGTGACTTTTAACACCAGTTTAGGCGACACAGTCACGGCCGTCCCCTCCGCCCCCGGGTCCGTGGTGGCCATTCTTCATGTTGCATGGGACCGGCAATGGATGCCGGTTCGGTCTCCCGCGATGCAGTCCCGATGAATGCTCGGCGAGCCATTATGTTGGCGGTCGGTCGATTGTGAGGCTGCAGACGTGGCGCGATAAGAACCCGGGGCCAGGCTCCTTACGGAGGAGATAAATTCCAGTCGTTTTTCTGATGTTATGATACTGTTGAAGCTCTTTTGAGTTATCTGTTAGCTAGTCTGTCGAAACTTTACATGTTTTCTTCATTCACTCACTCTACTCGAATTACATTATTTATTGTTTTTATTTATTTAATGTATTAAGACAACTTACTTATTACTTGTTTCTCGATTCTCGATCTACTTTCAACTAATGTTTCGCCGTTTCAAACGGCCAAACATATAAATTTATTCGCTGAGTGACCCAATCTTAAAGACCCCAGATAAAAGTTCGCCCTCGGCTTTCAGAGTGCACCACATGGAATCTTCTTCGCAGACAGGTATCCCTCGCTCTGCTCGTCCTCTCCACCAGAGCCTCCCGTCCCCCTGTAACACGGAGGACGGAGTCGACCGCCACGCATGATTTGTGTTTCGCGTGTAATGCTGTCGCTGCCGCCGTGAGCCCCCGATGTTGTTTTGATTTATGCCGGCGGGCTGGAAATGATGATGAGGACGCGGCCATATGCACCGCCCCGGCGAGATCGTTCACCATCCATCACTTTGTCACCTCGGTTCGCGGATGGCGCGCACTGATAAGCGCTGAACGCCGACCGTGACCGTGAAGCCAAGACGCACACACAGCATCTCCGTCTCCGTGGAGCCGTGGCGTCACGTCAGGCCGGAAAAAGGATGCGGTGCCGATATCGCACCGTTCAGTTTCAATCGCCAATCGGCAACCGTCAAACCCTGGACCGACTGGAGAGTAATATCAATTTGGCGCGACTCGACGCGTCGTCACCGTGCGAAATCGGAACCACATATTATCCCTGACCGCAAGGTTGTCCGAGGGACGGGGACTTTCGGACATCAAAAGGAAAACCGTCCCCGTTTCGATGGCGGCGGCGGTGCCACCCACAGGAAATGGCCATTTAATTCGCTGCCATCGCGGTTTGGTGCTGCTCATGTTCGCGATTCGCTGGCTGTAATATCAATTGCAACACTAATTTATCAGCCGGTGGCCGCCCGCGTGTGTGTGTCGGGGGCATCGACACCGTGAGCAGGATTTCGCAATCTGTTGCCAGCCCGCCAACCGGAAAACGTTGACCATGTTTTGATTGTTCTCCCGGCCCACCACGAGCGCGGGTCCTTTTCGGTGGCGGAGTCCTGAAATTAACGGCGATTGATTTTGCTGCGGCAGCGCAGAACACTGCGGGCAACAACCTCGAGAGCGAGTGTGTGTGTGGTGGTCGCGTGGTTGCGGTCGAGTGAATTATTTAAATTTCGTCCACCCCCCCGAAAAAGGGTCACCCGTGAAAATAATGAAATGGCGTTCGGACAACGGATGGATGGGTTGGCTGGAATTGGCGCCGTCGCCGGGTTGTTGGTTTTGCTCCTGGTTCGGAAGCTATTTCGGGACAATATGCAAAGGACTAAGAGAGGCCCCGAAACTAGAGTTAGTTAATGTTGACTTTTTAAGTAGGGACTACAACATCGAATTCGATGTTTTAATGTTGTTTCGATGTTTTCGATGTTCGCTTTTCTTCATTTTCATTCATTCATTTATTCACATAACTTACAAAGCGATTACAAAGAGTCTCGTTCCGAGTCCCGGTCACTCGTCATTAGCATAACTCAGCAGTAATTAACGATTTGATCCTTTCCTTTTCCGTCCTTCCTATAGAGCCTTTTCCTTCACGCGAATTCATAATGGCCGCCTGTCGCGACTCCTGATAGGAAGTACGATTTTTTTAATCCATTTTTTGCGGAAAGCCGCAGGCAAATAACTACAACTAGGACCAACCGACAAGGAGTTTTATATTGTTTGCCAATGGAACTAGCGAAGCGAGGGAAGCGAATTCCTTGCGAACGGAAGAAAACAGAAGTACGCACCGGACGGATCGTATTACCAGGCCGTGCGCGATCCTTGTCACAGGAAGATCTCTAATTGCAGGCAGTTTATCGCGTTTTATGCGAACCGCGCCATTCGCTGGTTCGCTTGTCAGCCATTTTGCATCGAATGGAAATTAAAACTGAAGTTCGGCCCCGGGTGCCGGCGGAGAGGAATGTAATTTAAACCCCTTTAAAGCCCGCGCCGCTGCTGCCTATTGGCAATGGAGCAACCCGGGAGACATTTTTTTTTGCCCGCGACCCGGGGTTTGTATGTTTTCGAGAAAGAATCCAGCTGAATGAAAAACCTCCACTATTCTTTTCCACTTCCGTGGCCCAACCCCGGGCGGATTGTTTAGCGCCGTCGGGAAGGGCAGTCCATATAATTCTCTTCTGTTTTTGCTGGCTTATTATATTCATTCCCCGGCGCAGGCCCCCTGACTAGGCGGTCGATCGCTTCGCGAGTTATGGTTTTCGCATAAATTATTCGCGCAGCGCTCGCAGTTTTTCGCGGGCAATGGTTCGCGACCGCAACCGGGCGGGCAAATAATTTAACGCGTTCAACTTGAACTACGCAGCGCGCTCGTTGCTCGGTGGTTAATTTAATACAACACAACGCAATCGCAATGCCCCATCAGTCCGGGAATCGATTTTAATACGCTGCCCCCAAGAGTGGGCCCCGCAAGCCACAGCTTGATTTGATTCGTTCGGTTTTATTAGCGTCGTTCGATGTGGCTTTTTTAATCTTTTATTTGCCTATCTGGCCTACGTGCGCCTCTAGGCCACGGTGGAATGCCGTCGGTTCGATTTCGATCGCAAGAAAATCGGGCTCCCATCCCGTACCCCTAACTCGATTGCGGTTGATGTTGATGGTGTAGCTACCAGGCCGACCGGGATCTGGCCATCAGCGGCACTGATTGGAGTTGATTTATGGAATCCACTGCTGATCGTCCGACGATGATCAGTCGCATCCCAGGCTACCGGAACCACAGCCACTGGCCATAAATAATCAACCACGCGCCGCGCCGGGTTGACCGATCGAACCGAGATCGACCGATCGTTAAACTTCCAGCTTCCCGGTGCTGGTTGCGGTGTGATAGCGAAAACATTACGCGACGAAACGGTGATCCCGATGTTGGTGCGTTGATTGAAATGATTGAAATCAAATCGACTGCGGTCGGCGCGAACGGTAGCGCAGGGCGCATCCGTTTCATCCGCCTTTAATAAGCCAGCGGATTGTTGAGAAAATAAATCCACGATACTGTTACACGTTTGATTGATGCTGTTACGCCAACTAGCATCACGACCACGCGATCGCGTCCCTACAGTTGGCGATATTTTAAAATAACCCTTTTATATTATCTCTTTTTTACCGTTTCAAACAGAGTTCAAAACTTGGACCATGCTACAACCGAAAAAATATTTACTTTTAATCACTAATCCCCGGCTTATCCTTCAGCACAGTAATCCGTCACCCACAATGTGTCACGGGCCCTTGGACCCGCGAAAGATGCTTCGCTTCACTCGGCACACATTTCGCCAATCCCCTCATAACCTGTCAACGCGGTGCGGTGACGTTTAGCTTGACGAAACGGGGGACCAAAAACGCGGCGTGATCCTCTTCACTCGGGATTAGCACCCGTCGAGAGGTTTCCGTCGGGCCGGGCGTCTTCGCACGCTTCACCGTTGATTGACAATTCGGCGAAGATCCGAACTCCGAAAGGGAAGGCTTAGCAAAAATCTGAACCAAATTTGTGTGGCCTTAGCCAATTTGTAGTGCCCCTTTCCGCGAAACACGAAATGGGGTAAAAAATGGAAAAAAAAAATCAGGAAACGCACCGAAAACATCACCCACCGTTGCGTTGTAAACCTTTTGGCCACCAGTTTGTGTCCATCCCATCCCCGAAACTCAAAATTCGCCTTCGATACGCCCGGATTGCGCCAGAATCACTTCATTAATGTCATGCGCGCCGTGTTTCGCGGTGGCGAGAATTTTCTTACCATTTTTTTTTTGCGCTTCAGGACCCCGAAACCCGCTTTTGGGAATCCGAAGCAGCATAATCCGGGCAGCATCCTTCGCCGGAGCATCGCCGCTTGTAAATGGAGCGGATCGAAAAATGTTAACCGCGAATTCACAAATCTGCACCATTCAGCCTTCAGCGCGCCTGCCGCAGCATAAACACAGTGCCGCTGCTAACGACTGGCTGGCTGCTGCCGTTGGACCGGATTGAACGCGTCTTGGTCTCCTCGTCGCGGAACACCCTAAAATAAAAACAACGAAAAAAAAACATTTAGCGGTGCACAGCCAGGCTAACGAAGGCGACATTCCGGAGCGTGAATTTATTAAGTGTCGGCATTTATGTTTTGAACCCACCCCGCGTTGGGGCCGCCGAGTGCTGCAGCTTGCCGCATCTTTTTAGTGTGTCACGCGAAGGACGGTCCCCGCGGGTTTCTTCGGTTGGTTGTTTCGGGTCGATCCGGAGCGTGTCGTTTAGTTTTCGGTGACATGATTTAGGGTGGCGTGTAAAAGATACTCTCAAAAACGCACGCCCGTGTGTTTAGCGGGTGAATCTCAAGCATGTGACCATTAAAAATGCCCTCCACCGTGTGTGTGTGTGTGTGTGTGTGTTGGTGATTTGAATTTCCGAAGAAAATACGCACCGACCGATGCTCTAAGCAAACGACGAAAATGGCACGGCCAAAACGGCCCACTTCACGGGCTCCTAATTGGTTCGTCGCACCGAAAGAGCACACAGGCGGCCCCCGGTGTTGTTACCTCTCATAACTATTTTAATGACAGACCGTGTCCATGCGTTGAAGCTCATTAAATTAACCTCCATGCGCCTTGTATGAGCGGCGCGCGCGCGCGCGCTGGATGGCAAAGGACGCGCGAAATCGCCCTCCGTCGCGGCGACATGGCAGCATGGAATTGGCCAAAGAGCCACTGTTGCAGCGCTTGTACGCGGAATTTTCGTGTGCATAAAAAGGCGGGATGTGTATAGAAAACGCCCGCAGCCCGCTCGCCTGGGTCTGGGGACAATATCATCGCCGCGTTTATGCGAGTGCTGCACCTGAAATGGTGGCCCCTTAACGCATGCGATGCCGGCCAATCGGAATGCAGGTGCAATGTTCTAAGCAGAGCCACAATTAGGTGCCGGAGCCAGAGGATCACGGAGCGGGCTCGGTCACCTCGGGTCGCCAGAGCGCTTCGTGTTCGGGGGAGAGGACATGTCCGTCCGCTGCCGGCTGCAGGGTATAATTTGCAGCGT
Organism: Anopheles cruzii; assembly: GCF_943734635.1. Lineage (NCBI taxonomy): Eukaryota > Metazoa > Arthropoda > Insecta > Diptera > Culicidae > Anopheles > Anopheles cruzii. The sequence continues at coordinate 8,803,693 of NC_069144.1, read as the reverse complement.
GGCATGAAAATGGCAAGACGACGCGATAGGAACGAACGCTAACGCTCGGCATGCAAAGGCCCCGTTTATGAGTGTCCGCGCCCGCGGGAAATTGTGGGAATAATGTTACGGGATGGATGAATCTAAGAATTCCTTCCAAAGTGGCTTGTCGCGATAGTTCACAGTTCGATTGCAGTGCAAGAATGTCCTTTCAAACCTTTTAAAGGCACATCAATTTAATGCCATACACTGTCGTTGGTATCACGGGATGATGTTTCTAATAAACAAATTTCTAATAAAAAAATCTTGTTACTTTTATCTCCTTATCTAATTTATAAACACAAGATAAGTAAGACGACAACACGAGACACTAAATTATCTAAGGAAAAAAGCGTAAAATGTTACCTCATAAGGCCATCAGCACCAAATTATTGGAGCGAATCAATCAAGCTTCCTTTACGGATTATACTTACTGCCGATCCGATCGCAAAACTATCGATCCGCTTTCCGTATCGATGGCCTAATGAACAACTCACCGGTCGGCTGCGCAAAATTGCAGCTTCCTTTTGCGAATGAAAAATGCATTCCGTTGCGCGAGCGGCCACACGACGGGGTCTTCTGGACGGGGTGGAATTATTTAAATTTTTGTTCGTTAATATGACATTAAAATGGCCATAATTTACCACTTACATTCATTAAACGCGCCTGGTTCGCGCTGAAGGCACCACAGAAGGGCCCGCCCGCCGTTCGCTTAGTCGGTTGCTCCTGCCTAATGAGGATTCTCCGGTGCCGCCGCCGCCGCCGACGACGTATGGCATTTTTCGTTTCTTTTTGCATCCTCCGGGTTTTTTATGCCATTGCGATGCCGGTTTTGCGTCTTTCTTTCTTGTTTCTCATGCTCCTGGCCGGTCCCGGCCCGGAACATTTCGGGCCCACCGGATTGGAATTCATTTCGGTCGCTAAATACATTACACAATTTTCTACACATTATGGATTTCACTCGCAACATCTCTATTACGATGTGTGAGACAGTCCGGGGGACTGTCGAGACCGCCAGTCGAGCGTAGTTTCGGGGATCCTTTTTGTGCTTCGGGACACGCTTTCAACCGCCGCTTAAATGGCAGTCTCGAATCGTTCTGAAAAAAGTTACATTTTTCCAACGCATTTTGCTACCTCGTCCTCGAGTTCTTTGGAGCCGACTCTACCTGCTGCGTCGGGACAAGCTTCCGAAGCTGGCTTTCGCTTTAGGTTTCCAATTCACTTTCCTCCTGCTGGTTGCGCTGCTCGGCATGCGAACCCTACCACTGCTGCTTGACCGGTGGCAGGTCTTGGCGCCCGTCCGGCGACTGGATTTCGATTGGGCATAAGATTGGAATCCGATGTCCTGCACCGCAGGCGACACTGCGGGAGACATTTTCGTAGCCCGGGGAGCTAATGAAAAGTTTACTTTACAGCTCACAGCCGCACAGTGCCTTCGAAGAAGCTGGAACATGCAGTTGAAAGCGAAACCGACTTATGCTGCGTCAGTTATGTCTTGAGCTTCTTACATTACTTCATCGCCCCGTTTTACTGAAATCCAATAACCGGATTGATGATTTTGGTCATACTTTCTTCGAGCAAAAAGAGCAATTAAACACAAAACACGATCCTGCTAGGGTAGACATCAGTCAAACGAACAACAAATTTTGAAGTAGATAGCGTCCAGCCCTGATATTGAAGACACTTCTAATCATGTCTCAGTTTCAACCACCTTTAAGCACACATTAAAGCATTTGCATGACCCGATGTCGACCCTTCCCTCTAACCATTAGCCCCGTTTTAAGATACCACCGGATCGTCCCATAATACACCCCCTAATGACCCGAACGATGTTTGGCAATACGCAAAGCGAATCCTTAAGCAGTGCGTGTAGCCCCCGCCGAGGGCCGGGAGTGCCGGAAGCATAATCTACTCGAGTCAATTCTTATTCGACCCCAAGGATGCTTCAGATGTAACATTGTTAGAGTCATCGTCTCGTGCCGGAGAAGGGGACAAAAAAATCGCCAACCACACCACAGACACCCCGGACACATTATGATGCCGTACGTACTTGTGTGCCCCAGCATCAACACCGTCATCGACATCGACGATCGAAATCATTCACATCACTTCATCACCAGCCCCATCAGCCGCCTCATCAGCAGCCCGGACCCGGGCTAGGGGCTAGGGGATGTCCGGGTGCAAACTTCCATCTCGATGGTTTTATCGAATCATCCCCATAATAGAGTAATTTAATTCAATGTACTCCAGCGCGCTGCAACCGGCCAAACCGAACAAAAAAAAAGCAAGAAGCCCGAAAGCGAATCTGAAGACGTCGGGCACATTCTTGACACGTTCCTCACGGTTTTTGCCGGAAGCAAAATTACAACTTTCGGCCCCACCGAACACTGAAAGAGAAAGCGAGCCGAGGCGAGCACGAAGAATGCCCGAAAATTACTTAGCACCAGCTCGCCCCAGGGGGCCGGCTTCGGGCTAAGAACATCCAACGTCCAACGGGGAAGGAACTTTGTTCACCGTGTGAAGGTCCACTCCACGCGCAGGACGAGCAGAACCACATCACATGAGTCCTGGGGTGACAATTGGGCCCAGCCCAACAAGAACCAAGCCATCAGGACCATCTGTGAACCGACGGAACAAACTCGGGGAGGTCAATTATTGTTCTTCACCTTCACTCCACGCCGGGAACGTCTTACGCTGACCACCGTTAACTCCCCGACTTTTTGTGGTCACAGCAAAATCGCTCTCCAAATCACCGGGCCGGACCGGCGATAAGAAAACTGTCCATCAGGGGCCGATATTTGATCGTTTTTGGAGGACGGCCGGCCCCACCAAATGACTTTCTTCGGTCTTTAGTTGCGTAAATAGTGCCGGGCCCTGACAGTGACAGTTTATGAACGGGGGCAGCAAGCAAAAAGTAATAATCTCCATCTGCTGCGCAGCAGAGGGTTTGGGCCGGAAATGGCGAAATAAAGCCATTAGTTTGATGAATTGGTGGACGTGGACGCACACGACGCCGGTCTGACCGCGGGGGAAGTTTCCGGAACTTCCGGCACGTCCGTGCGTTCCGAGCGACAATCGCAGGAGGCTGCGTCGCAGTAATAACAATCGCGGTAAACGAAAAGGATACGATGCTTCTGACATCAAAAGCGGCCCTTTCCGATGGCACATGTCAAATGGTGAAGCGAAACGTTACATGCCGAAAAAGGACACACGCGGACAAAGGCGGACCGGTAAGCGGACCGTTGTGGTGTGAAAATGGGAAACCATTGTGGGGGTTAAATGAGTTCATTTTCCCAACAGAATAGCCTACTTCGTGACAGCTAAACCGATAAAATCAGTGTCCGTTTCCAACGTATCGAATGTGAGTGTCCAAAACATCGCAGTTTGTTTTGATAATTGTCCTTCGAATAGTAAGTATAAGTAAAAATTGATTCTCACAACCCATCGTTCCAGGGAATCCTTTTAAATGGGCTAAAAACTGCTCAACAATATCCTCGATGCACTTTCGACGTGGATCCCCGACTCACGTACTTGTAACGACCGATCGACATCGAACGAATCCCCCGCGGGGGATGGATAAATGAATTTTTGAACCACTTTCTGCACGTCTCTTAAATTGAAAACTGCAAAATCGAATCTTTTAACGAAGACACGGAGCTAATTGAGTTGGGAAACTATGCTCGATTATTGTGCCCCAAGCGTCTCCGGGCCCCTCAGTCTCGAAAACGTCCCGGATTTTATCGTTTCGCCTTTTCAGTCCCAAGACAATTTCCTGCTGCTGCTGCCGCTGCCGCTGCATCTGGAGTTCATTAAAACATCTCTGCCGAGAGCCTTCTCCCCGAGAGCCACAGAAATAATTCGATTACCGGTGGGTGCCGGTCGGCCGATCGAGAAAAAAACCCTCTCCGAGCCCAAGAAGTTTTGGCACTCCCCAAAGTTGGACGGCTTTCTTGCCGTCCAACGTGGGCAGCGCGATTTGCTGCACTTTCTGCTGCAGCAACTCTCCTCCGACGAACTCGATTAGTGGGACGGCGGCGGCAACCACAAACCACTTCTTCACTTGCGAGGGGGCCACTTCCTGCTTCCTGATTTCGATTTCTGATGGTCTCCAAAACAAACGGCTGCACTTTGGAGATGGGCCGGGCATCGGACAGACTGACAGGGAATGGTGGGCCGGAAATTACGACCCGGTGGCCCGGTGAATCGCCTCCTGGAGGCCGGAAACCCGGACACGGAAGTTTTATTTCGAAGTCATAAATTAAATTTCTCAACTCATCAAGTGCGCGACCCCGAAAAGCCACCCCCGGGGGGGGCGGCGCAAGGACTTACACCGTGAGCTAAACGAGCTTGTACTTGACACATCGCTGCACATCGGGCTTCGACTGTTCTGTTCGACCGAAACTTTCCGGGTTTCCGGGACCGGGCTAAAAACGGGGTAATGTTCCGACTGGCTTCTCTGTTTCACGAAACAGAGCTTTGCCGAGGGAAACTTTGCCGAGCGCACCCCGGAACGCCGGAAGATCTATTTCAATTAGTGTCCAGATCCAGATCCCGCGGACAAAGGTCTTGGCGGGCACGGCGCTCGGGGTCGGGAAAAGGTTGTGATTTGTTGCGAACTGTGCTAGGCTACGGGGCCAAACTTCAGGAGCGTGCACTCCCGCCCGAAACCCTAAACTAAGAAACTTTTTAATCCCGTCGTCGGCAGACCCCCGTCGACGTCCGGCTTCGCCGGCCGGTGGGGAACAAATCGTGAAAAAGGTAAGACAGGATCGGGCGTTTCCGGCGGGCCGGTTCCAGGTGTGATTGAACGACCGCAAGCGCCTTGCGCCGGGCGGGATTTTAGTTTCCATTTCCAACACCCAATAGAAACCAAGCAAAAAACCCAACAAACACTGAAAATTAAAACATGAGACGAGTATTTCGATTGAGCAGCAGGCGAATCGGGAGTCGTGGCCGTGGGAAGGATACTTTTAATTAATTTTAATTTACGACAGCCGAGTGCTGGCCACCGAAAGGTGAATAGGTTCGGCGTTGGCGAGCGGGGAAATCAAGAACCACTTTCGGCACCCGGCACTTGCACTTCCTTCCTTCGGTCGAACGCAAAAACGAAAGGCGGCGGACACCGGCAGCTGTCTACTTCCGCTCGTTAGATATTGCGAAATTAATAAGCTAGCGCCGTAAATTACTGCTCCAACATGGAATCATGTTTCAACGGGTTTTTTTTCCTTCGAATCACAATATCCTTTTGGCGAGATGAAATAAAACCAACCTTCAAGCCGGTCTTTGACGTCACGAGAATCCTAATTTATAGTCTCGGCGCGAGTTACGAGAAAGGCTGACTGGATTTTCGTTTGTTTTCAAATCATTAAAATTATCCTTTCCGTGCGCCAGTCGATTTCTTAATCTTAACCGCCCGCCCGACGCGCCAAAGGAACACGATCCGGGCGCCGTGTCTCTTAATTAGATGAAAGCATTCTGCTGCTGTCAGCGGCGGCCAGGTATTGGCGGTCGAATGAAAAGTTGTTTGACTAATTTGCAGCAACCCCGCGCGGAGAACAACCCACCCAACCCTTTCCGGTTCCGGTTGCGGCCCTCGGATTGTCTTTGATGTTAATTTATTACCTTCTCGGGAGGCGTTTCCGTGGCGTCTCCTCTTCGATCGAGGAGGCCCGGGGTTTTGCGATCCAAAGGATCGGATTTCCACGAGAGGCGCATCAAAGCTGGCTGGGGCCGGCTGTTTTCCGAGAGCGCTAGAGAGAGGGTTGCTTCCTCGGAACCGTCGGATATCCTTGTCCGGGTTTTGTGTATGCGAGATTTTAAAAACCCCCATTTTTTCGGCCGCCAACAATTTATGTGCCCGATAAATGATTATAATTCTAAATTAACGCCTTCGCACTAATGGACCGCTCCGGTTCGTTCGGGGTACCGATTAATGGATAGAAGGGTTCCCGGGTCGTTCGGATGGGGTGTTTTGTTTTAACTACTTCCCGCTTCGAAATGAGGTTCCAGTGTTCGGATCGGAAATGTTTGGGGGTTAATTTGAAAAATTAATTTTACCACCGGCACAACACCCTAGTGGCCGATGGTGGAGGATTTCCCCAAAAATGTGTGTTTATTCGCTTTTGATTACTTTTATGCGCCCCGACCCGGGCCGATGATTTTGCGTCCCAAACCCCATTCGATTTTACGATCCAAATTTTCGTCGGAGTCACAGTTTGAAAAGCTTTTCAAGTACCGCGCGAAATTGAAATTAATGTACCAGGCCCGAAGATCCTCAGGTCGGTGGTGGCGATAGTTCAATCTCGTAGAAGAAGCGATAAAACACTCCGTTTTGTTCTGTATATTATATGTAACCAAACGACGCGATTGGTAGCGCAAAAGGGAGCCACTTCCGCAACGACCGGTCCCGTGACACTAACCAGCTTCCGAGCTCACCGAGAGAGAGAACGTGCGTTTTTATCGTAACCGAGTGTAATGATAATTTATGCGGAGCCACCATAAATTCGCCGCGAAAAACGTGAAAATTGTCACATTCCAATCTGTTGCTCGCATCCCTCATACAGTCGTGGCGTGAGTTGCCATCACCGGACCATGCGAAGCAGAAAAAAAGAAGGTCGCGCGACTGGCAACAAACCGAATGGGAGCCCGAGCCTTTTACGGTCGTCGGTGGAAAAATAAATTCTAATTGAAGAACCATTTTCGCCACCCGAAAGGCGTACGACTGGGGAACGCTGAACTCCCCAACAATGTGGCCTCATTTATGAGTAGTCCCCACCCCGGGCCGGTGGCTGAATGAGGAAGCAAAAAAGGACATCGCCGGGAAAATCACTGCATTACTAGACCATAAATATTTATCAAAAAACCCGAACAACCGGATCCGATGGCATCGGGCGGCGTGCTGATCGTAATGATATTCCGCAGTTCGGTGGCGGTGACTCCATAAATCCACTCTCGAGATGAAAGTGGTGGAAAACCAGCCGCCGCCGCCGCCACCGCCCCGGTGTGACACACGAGCCGCCCCTTGTATCGTAATCAAATCGTCCAACATCGTAATCCCCTGTCCCAGGCACGGGCACGAATTATGAGTCAGAAAGCATAAAAGACGCGCAGAAATTAAGATGTCCGCCTCGGGCGGGGGCTGCTGCTGCCGCGGGTGCGATGGTGATGATGATGGGTGAATAATAAACAGACCATAGCCTGGGTCTGGCTTAGAAGAACGGTGAAGAAAAGTCGACCCTTTTAGAAGTCGACGCTCAGAATCAAGCCCTCCATTCAACTCGCCGTGGCGAAAATGATTTCTTCACTTCACCCGAAAAGAAAAACCCACGATAAGCATCCTCGCGCAGCATTTGTGGGTTCCGCCGCACGCCCAGCCCCACCAACCGGAAACCGGAACACATCCCGGAGCACGCATCTGCGCTGCGGGCGAAACGAGAAAGAATTGAACATAAATTTCCTATTGAATTTATTTCGCGCCTCTCCGCTCGCCCGTCAGTTACTGGATACTTTTCCTTCGACGGCGCGTAACAGGAAACCTCGGCTCGATTTCCATCCCTGATCAAGGGCCCACTTGTTCGCGAAGGGCGCGCCAGGGCGCGGTGCCTGATTTCCGGGGCCGGAAGTGTGCCGAGAGAGCATCGAATATTCAGCTCGTGGCCAAAAAGAAAGCGGAATTTCGATACCGAGGAAATGAGAACTCTCTCTCTCGCTCGCGCCATCTCTCTTTCTCCCTCTCTCTCTATGATGGGAGAGCATTTCTTCGACAACCACAGATTGACATCTAATAATCGTCATATTCCGATTTGATTATGTCCGTGTGACACTCGGAATCGAATTTTCGTCACTTACTACGTACACCGGGAGAAACGGGGCGGCAATGCCGGTGGCCACCGGGGCTGTGGGTGAGATAAATATCAAATTTTCCTCGCCCGGCGAAGGCGAAAACCACAAGGAAAGCGAACCGACCCTCTTAAAGCCAACGTGCGCGCGTGAGGTATTTGGTCATCTACCGATGAAGGAAATTTTCTTCCTGGTTTTCACGCTCTCTTATCCCTAAAGATCGCAGGGAAGCAGTGCAAACAACGCGCGGCTGGCAAACAAAACGCGCATAATTCGATGTTTTTGGGGTGTAGTCCGGAAAATCAAAGCCCAGAAAAGAAATCGTGCGTTTCATCGTTGAAAGGGGACCGTTGCTTTGCTTGGACGATGCGTAAATGATGTCCGGGCCGGCAGTCCCGCAGAAGCGATGAAAAATCGGCCAATAATATGACTGCCAGAATAAAGATTGAAGATATCGCACTGCCCAATACGCTTTGACGAGAATTGGAAACGCGTATAATGTTTGGTAAATACGAAATTGGCAGTAAAGTAGAGCCGTTCCGATAGAATTGCTTAGAATCACGAGAACGTCAACGATTCGATGCCAGTTGGTTGTAAGGTTGGTCACTTTTCTATCAATACAGTATCCGGTGGTAATAAAACAGGCCCATTGGGCCACCATTTGTTGGTTGGCTTACATAATCCCTATCGCCTGTAACTACAGCACCAAACAGATGTCGTCCACACACGAAACGGGGACGTCAATCTTTTTGTTTTCACCTAAACATATCCACTCATCCACGGGGGCTAATCGTCAAAAGGATTTTCCGCCTGACCGATACCGAGCCCAGCGCCCCAGGCAGCTTCCATCGCGTAACGCACATAAATCTTCTTATCAGCGGAAGATGATCCATAAATTAGCCATAAACTGTTGAACCCGTGCGGCACACCGGCCTCCGTGAGTGTCGTAAATGGCCCAACCCAAGCAAACTGCTCCCCGAGAGTTGCGTTGCGGGTCGTAAAAAGGGCGCCACTGACCAACAACAGCTCCCAAGATCCCGAGACACAACGGAAGACGACTGGCCCCCGGCGAAAGAAGAAGAAAAAAAACAATAAACCTAAATCCTATCTCGTCACGAAACAAGCAGCCAACAATTTGGCCCGGCCCTGCGATCCTGCGTCGAGTTTTCTTTTCATTCGGCCCCCAAAACGGAACATGCCCCGAAAGTATCACCGAAAATCCCCTATTAATGAATCGACTAACGACTAACTTCACCCAATTCTCCGCTGTTCCTTCCGTCACGTTGCGTCCCCGCCACGTTGACCTAATTTTTTGTTGGTGCTCGACCGAACGGCGAACTGTTTTCCACGAAGACCAAGGCGCAAGGCACGCTCTTTACGAGATCGTTTCCCGTGGATTCCGGTTTATGTTAATTGGCCAAGTGGAGCTGGACCACTACCGGAAGCTGCGAGGTAGACGAAAGGTGGACTCGGTGCGGAACCGAATCGTAATGGGCGAACGCATGCGACATGACCATCTTGCCCGTTGAAGGGCACACGATTTATCTTTGTTTATAGAAAAGGCACATCAAACAGGCGAGTCGGAGAAGGACGAAATCCTGGCACAATCGACGTCCATTTGTGCCTCTCCTTCAACCGGGGGATGGTTTAATTAAATGAAAAGTACAAAGAAATGTTTCAAAAAAATGTTTCCCCATCGTAAGCCTCTCATCGGCCATCGGGCCCAGGCGTGGACGTCGATTCCGGTTCCGTGTCGCGAACGGAAAAAATCAGCATCTTGAAACGACTATTTATTATGTGGCCGGGACGAGGATGGGACGCGCGCTGGCTATAATTAGGCACAATTTCATGGTCCGCTTTTTAAGCTCCGTTTTTGCTCCAAGCTATCCGAGCTCCGTCTGCCGGTCAGAGAGTCCTTCAGGCCGACAACGTCTGGTAATGAAGAACGTCTACGGAAACGAAATCGCGGCCCGAACAGCGTTTGCATATTGTGTTGCATGCATAACTTAAGGGATCTATCAAATTATGCTGCAAAAAGGGCGCCGGAGACTCCAAGTTCTTCCAAGGGTTAGAGAAATAACCGAGACGCGAGTGTCTGTATGTTTGTTGGAAAATATATTACGGTCATAAAAATAATTCATTGACCACACATTGGGCCGATAGGTTGCCAAACGGCGCCGGAGTGGAGAGGAAAAGGAACAAAATTATGATCGCCGCCAAAAATAGAAGCGAGCGAGGAAAAATGACAGATAATTGCATGATCGACGGAAGGATTGTGTATGTTATTTAAAAAGCATTAGAAAAACGGCAAAACGGAAAGCGAAAACTCCGGCAGCGAGCAAGCCGAGCTAATAATCGACGGAATGCAGTCGCCGCTAATCGTTCCGGGGACCGGTTTTACCTTAAAACATAACAGCCGAGCCGAGACAACCGAGCCAAGAAGTTCCCATAGTTTCCGACGATAATAAATGCTGGGCTCCCCGCCGGGTCTCTCCACCACCCGGGTGTGGTGCTATCCTTTTTATATCGTTCTCGGGAGTTTAATTAAATTATAGTGAAAATTATAGCTCGCCCTGTCTCGCCTGCCACGGCACGCACGGTCACCTGTGCTGTGTCTTTCCCTTTTTCTTTTCCCGGGTATTAAATGGACGATTATCGTGCAATCAAGCAGCACTTTGGTTGGTGAAGTCCCGGCCTCGACGAAGAAGTTCTGTCCTAGTACTTTGCCTGCCAGACGTCATCGTTGCCGGCTCCTAAATAAATGCTCCACGCATGGGCATCCTTCAACGCACGCACCCAAAAACCCAGGAATAGGAAACAGTAATCGAACGCTGAACGCTTTTGTGAAGCTCACTACTTTACGACCCACTTTGGGTCGCCCGGGTTCGGGAAATGGATTAAACCGGGGGCGCCCCCACGGGAAGAAAAGTTCCACATTCGAACGTGAAAGAAAGGAATTTTATGCCGCACTTTCGGCATCCACCGTTGATTGAAAATCAAAACCTTCATCGCATTTCCCGGCACCAGGAACTGGGAAATAAAAGCCAAACGTCAAAATACTCTTGGGGAAACTGGGCTAACAGTTGCAACAGGAAAATCCACAATTCGAGAGGGCTCCCTCTTTGCAGTTCATTTTCGCTCCATTTTCATCGGGGATCGTCTCGAAAATGGAATCTCCGCAAAGGATTAACGTGTGGCCCGTGTGGCTGCTTGGCTGCGTCCGGGGCTGAAGGCTAGTAATGAAACGTATCTCACACTCCGGCGTCCGGTGTCCGACGGTTTCGGTTTAATTTCTTCGCCCCCGGTGACAGTCAAGCTGCCCGGAAGGGCCACGGCATCGTCCTCCTAACTCTTTCGGGACGAACATCGGGACCCGGACACTTATCGCTTTCCTCGCGAGCAGCATTGGCTCTACGGTGGTGGATTTTTATGCTCTCCGCAATTCGCACAAGATGAAGGGATTGCTAATATGAGATGAAAAGCCAACGTCGTCGTCCTCGTCGTCGAAATGCCCGATCCCAAACGGAAGCCACGGAAAAAGGGGCAAACGTGGAAAATCCCCGAGTCCCTGGAGCACCGGCGCCGAGTCTCGCTGCTCGCTGCTGTTATCCTCTATTCATTTTCACCATTATTTTCACCACCTCTTTATGTTGTTTTCATTAAAGTTAAGGGGTTTTCTCTCCGTTTCGCGCGCGGGCATCCGACCAGTGGCCGACCACGTGTGGCTCATCATCGTGTCTGCGTTTTTTTGCTCCTTTTTTCCGGATCTCCCAATTGGGTTTGCATTTTAATTTGCCATGTTTTCGCTGTGCATATTTTATTTTTCTACCTTCACTAACGGAACAGGGGATTGTTCCTCGAGAAGGATTCACCGATTTCAATCTTCTCGAATGTGCCCAGTCAAACGGTTTCCATTTAAAATGTAACAAATTAATTGCTACGGTTCGCAGACTTTTCTATTACAATGTGTCAAGCCCGAGATGGAACCCATCCAATGCCTACTTATGTTTTCGGAAAAAGAACGCCCTTTCCTGTCTTTGGCACAGCTTTTTGACGTTTCAATTCACGGCAAACGGCGGAACAGGAACGCAATTTCGCGCAGGCAAACTACCCGTTACAGCCCGGACCATCCCATCCGGACCGAACCGAACATAGTTTCCTAGCGACCACTAATTTGCCTGCCACACGGTGGTGAGCAAATAGTGTGCCCCCTTACGACACGGCGCCACCACAACAACACGCCACGTAATTCGGTTGCGAAACGAACCTCGGAGCCACGACACGTAAGCTCACATCCGCCCTGGCAGCGCCCTACAATCGATTACCCGGGCCACAGGGAACCAGCGACGCCAAGGGACCAGTTCCACTTGAGTGAATGAATCCGTTATATAAAAGTTGTACGGTTTAAATAAAACAGATAAATCAACCGCCACCAAACTAACACCAGCCACGGCGTGGAACCGTGTGGCCCGGGGGCTTCTCGAACTGAACCTCGTCACCGTTCAGCATCTCAGGAAATGATACCCCGACGGGCTGATGCTCGAAAGCGCATCGTCTTTCCGGCGAACCTGGTCCAGACGAAACCACACCGACGGAATCCTGGTTCGGGTCCGGGTCCGGGCGAGCAAACATTTTTGAAGTAACCAGTAACCGACGACGACGACCCGCACTGCTCCGGATGCAGGAAGCAGGAAGTGTTTGGTAAAGGATATGACTCTTGTCTGCCTTAATGTGAGTAATCGTATCGCATTTGCCTGTCCTGTCCTGCCTTCCTCGCCGGGGCAACGGCAAGTACTTCCGGGCATTTCTTGGCCACGCCACGTCCTTGGATTGGCAGCGTTTGTTGAAGGAGCCAAAATTATCGTTTTACACCGAGACTACGAGAGCGGCGGGCAGGAATGACATCGCCCCGAGGTGTAGGTGGTCAGAAGGCACGGTACGGTCGGTGGTCGGTGGCGGCCGTTATCAAAAACCGGAACCTCACACAGTGTGGGACACGTGTGAAAGCTCGCGAAACGACGGAAGTGATTTCTGATTCGTTACTTCGCGGTCTGGATTAAAATGTCTTATAATAAAATTCGGAGTTTCTTTTATGCCATTTTCCACTTTTTATACATTTATTTTATATTTATTAAAACAATTTCGTAATTTGTATTTTTTATCGACACTTTTACTTTCTTGCTGCACTTGAATTGTATTACTTTTAATATTGGGACATTTCGCACCTCACTGTAGGTGTACCGGTTCCTCTCGCTGGCTGGTAATAATCGGTGCCAGAATCATCACACTCGTTCCGAACCTGCTTCGGTGTGTGTTGTGTAAGTGTCGTTATCGTGAAAATGAAAGGATGGTGCCAAAGTGCTGTTCTGTTTAGTTTTTTTCCCTCCTCCAACTGGAACTCCTGGTGCTCCCTTGTCCCGTGTACCCGGTGCAATATCCTTTGCATTCCGTGTGCCGTGCTCCGAGCGTAATGTGTTCCACGGAAGTTACGTAGCAAAAACAGTCCGTGTGCCGGCTGCGGACGACGAGGACGACGGTGCTGCACTATGAAAAATAATACTTTAATGGAGTTATCCCTTTTCAACGGCGATAACGGGTTGCACGGACGCGACGGTGCTACGTGCCCAAGGTGCACGACGCAACTCGGTACAACTTTCTGACACTCCGTGCGCTCGGGAAGGAACGTCACGTTGGAAGGATGTGTCGCTTTGGCTGAATTTTGTTTACGATTTCTTGCGCATTTTCTCTAAGGGGGGCCGTGCCGGGCGCAGGAGTCAAATTTCCTCCATGGCGAGCCATTTTCATAGCATTGTGAAAGCTGTGACACTTGTGTACGATAATGTTTTCTGTGAGCTCGAGCTTCCTTTTGCTCCTGCCACACACACACACACAATAGGGAGGTAAGTTGCTCGTGTTCCGCTTTGTTGGCAAACGGCTTCTTGGGTTGGCTATTGAAGGCTGAAGAGGTGCCATTTTTGGCCGGCTGACATTAATGGTACACTCCATGTCATTACGTTACTTTAGAAATAAAGCTTCAGTTAGTAAACATTTGGGTATCAAAACGTAACGGCTATTCAACACTCGAATCGAGCAACAAAACGCGCTACTAGCCGCCGTCGCAATTAGTGTCCGGATAGAGCAGTGGTATTTCGATGATAAGCTCGATTAATTACCATTTTGGTACCAATTCGTAATAAAAGTTACGATTTATTGCTAATTATCGTACATTCGAGCACAAACACATAATAATTCCATGCGCAACGTTTGCCAAAAACAGACCTCAGAACTACGGAACTTGGTCGCAAATCAAAGCTTGTTTGTTGCAGAGCCACGGAGCCAGGCCAGGCGTATTTATTCGATCACAGCCGACGATAACCCCGAAAATTGCTTGTACCAGCAAGCAGCATAAAAGGCTCATTTTGCCAAACTTCGAGCGACAACCAATCGACCTCGGCGCAGAAACCGATTCAGCAATTAATTACCCGGTTCCGCTTTCGGGTTCATAAATGCCGAAGCGCGAGCCGAGCAATTATGTTGGCAGTGTGCGCTTTTGGGGAACCGCTTCGGGTGCTACAAATTAATCAACACCATCGTAAACATGAACATAAACCACGATCGGAACCATAATTCGCCGCGCACGCAGCGAGTATTTATGGCGTGGCACCCGAACTTCACGCTTTGCCGGACGCGCGCGCTAGTGCCCCGTTTTTCATTGTCCTTTGAAGCGCCGACAATAATGTTGCAGCTGATGCCGTCGAAGAAGAAGCACCGGAATGATTACCCAAACCCGAGCCCGGAGTTGAAAAGTGAAGTTACAAGTCCAATATTTGTACCCGAACTCCGTTGTCCGCATGTCCGGCGGATGGCGACTGTGGCTGATTTCTTTTACGCAAATGACTTTCTTACGATCCTGACCGGCAGTAAGAAAGCGGAAGGCCATCGTCTCGAAAGCAGCGGCCCCAACGATCGTTCCAAGCGTAACCTTCTCGGGTGGACCTCGGGGAACGATGATACTTCCGGCGTGGCCCGATCGGCCCCGGGCCCCGGTGGCGGAAAAGCCATTATTTCCATCGCCTTTCACACAGCACACATCCGTCCATAAAACACACTCCCAAGCAGTTGGTCGGTTGGTCGGGCTGCTGGGCAAACATGATCATCCCTCCCGGGCCGGGCTGGACTGGAAATCTGGAGCAACCGACTGTAGGAAGTCACTCACTTTATGAATGTCAACAACCGGCCCCCGGGCGCGCACCGAGTTGGCCTTCACGATGGAGACGCGTTTGGCGCAACATTATGCACGAAACACCACGACAGCACGACACGACGATAACGATCCTTTTCTTTACGGCCCCGGCGTGCTTTATGGTTGTCCAGAATGTTGTACGTATGTTATCCCTTTTCGGTTACATCATTTGCAAAACGAGCGAGAGAGATAGAGAGAGAGAGAACGAGAGATGGACCAACGAAAATGGTTCTCGGTGCTTTCATAAGTGTCCTGTTCCGGTGCCATTGCAGCAATGTAAACTTCGTTACGGAAGGATACGTACGGTGCGGCCCATTCGCTTGTCGCTTGAATGGCCTTACGTGGCGCTCTCTTTCTTATCTTTATGCTCCTCTTTTTGTTCGAAGTTCGGTGCAAAAAAGAGTGGAAAGTAAATGCAATTTTTCGGCGCCTTTCGGGATGAGATGCAGCTCATCGTTTATTGATACCCAGCACACACGGGCGGACGCTTCCTTTTCAAGCTTTATCGAAACTGCTCGCTGTTTATCCGAAAACGAAAAAAAACGAAATGAAACTCAATTTGCACTCAATAATCTTCCGCCATAACGCTTCCTGCCGAAGGCTAGCGATAGCCAGAGGCTAGCGTCGATAGGTTGGCTATCCAATTTAAATTTACATAATTATGCGATACATCGGACGCTATCGCCCCGGGGGGGCCAGCACTTCATTGATAGATAATAAATAGAAAATGTTACATTACCGCCATACCGTGGATTGATCTCTCGTATTAGAGAATTCCTCGAAATTTGCGCTCCGAAAGGCTGCAAGCGGTTGGAAGAATGGCGTTCGGTAGAGTGAGCCATTTTCCAGCAATCGATACAGATCAAAGGGATACGCCGGGAACGGGACGGCCGTCTATAATCGGCCTTCACTCTTAATCCTTTCCACAGTTTAATGTTTCTGGTCCCCTGCAACAACTAACGTCATGAAGCACCGACTCGAACCAGAACAAATAGGAGAA
The DNA here is from genome assembly GCF_943734635.1 of Anopheles cruzii. NCBI lineage: Eukaryota > Metazoa > Arthropoda > Insecta > Diptera > Culicidae > Anopheles > Anopheles cruzii. Next base: position 8,787,593 of record NC_069144.1, on the reverse strand, counting down.
AATTTGATTAAAATACTTTTCCACGATTTTTCCCCCAGCGTGAAGAGAAGAATTTTCTCATCCGAACGTCGTCAAGAAATTTACGGGCCCCGGGTTTCTGACGTCCATCTTGCTTTCTTTTTTCCGCTGAAAGTTTGTGTGTTCAGCAAACGTCCATACAGAGAGAGAGTAGCTTTCGATGGAGTTTATGTAATTTGCTAGGTCCCCAGCGAAACTCTGAGCTCAATACTCTGTCAGAAGCAGTCTGGAGTTCGTCTGGCGGTGCTGCTCCTCACTCCGAAAAGTGCCTGGCGCTTATTAACGGCAGGAGACGGCAAAGGCACATTTCACCTAAAATATTGACACGCGGCTTTCGCGGCTCCGTGCTGCTGCTGCGGCGGTGCTGTCGCTGCGTAACGCACAACGAGATGCATAATTAAACTGCATTTAATCGAAACATTTCTCACCCGGTCCTCCCCGAAAACCTCGGTTCCACTTCGGGTGGTCGGGAAGCCTTCAAACGCCTGGCGCTGGCTGGGGGCTGGCTGTAATTATCGAAGTAATTATAACTCCAGTATCAATTTCATCACGTGCGAACGTTCACACTACGCGCAGTAAGTGCTTCACCCGGCCCGGCCTGGTAGCCAACACCCCTAACCGGGATCCGTATCCGGTTCGCATCCACACACGGAGCAAAAGGATCCACAGTTCGCGGTCCGGAATGCTGAAGCTTCCGGGAGGACCCGACCCGACCCGAGCCGTGTCCGAATGTCTGCAGTGGACCAGAAAAGGAAAAGCCGGACGGCCAGGTCCACTTTGTGGTGGAAATGCATTTCATTCACCGGAAAATTCACCCATTCATGGGCGCTCGCCATCGCGCGCTCTCTCTCTGTGTCTGGCCGGATTGTCCTATTTTACCTCGGTGTCTCTTTGATGAAATTTATGCAAAATAATTATTATCACTAATTAACTACCATTATGCAAAATCTAATAATTTTAATTACACGTTTCGGTAGCGGGCGCGTTCAATGGAACTGCCTCGGTCTGGGTGTGTCCTCGTTCCGCCCCTGCATTGCGGACACCACACGGCTCAACAATCACACACACACCCGAGCTCGTTTTAAATATGCTCCAGTGGTGAGTATCGTTTTTTGCTCGCTTTCTAATTTGCGAAGGATCGACTCCTGGCCGCGCCATTCCACCGAAAGAGCGCAACCGTTTCGATGCGCTTCCTGTGCTCTGTCCCGGGTCGGACCGGGTGTTGTGACCATTGTGGGTCGCGCTTTTGGTGTAAATATGCTGTTAAAATGGCCAACGCAAGGGGACGTACTCTGCCGGGCATTCAACAGACGGCACCCAAAAAAGGGAAAATGAGGTAAATTAAATTTTCATTTGCTGATGCTCATTGCTGATTTATGTATGGCGCGAGCGAAGGGCGCCAAACAGGGCGATACACTAATTCACTACTAGCTCCCTAGCTCCGCCCGGATCGATGTTTATCCGCTCGGTGCAAAAAGTGTCCCCATTTTGCAGCGTGGTTTGCATATAAATTGGAAACAAACTATCATCACAAAAGCGATTCCGAGCTCGGCGCACCCCATATGGTGCGGCCAAGTTAATTGCATTACGTTGCAGAACAGACACGGCCAGGGGACGAGAAAAAGTGCCACCTCGGTAGTGCATTCCAGAGTCCATCACTCGGAGTGGCGTCGCGCGTTCTGAAAGTAAAATCAGATCATTACCATCGACAGCCGGCTGTCTTCGGTGCAAGGCGATAAGAAAACCGCACAACGTTCCGCAGTAAACTATGGCATACTTTGGCTAATTACTTTGCCACACGACGGGACACTGAAACGGGGATCCAGAAGGATACTCCGCCATCGGTGGCATCCGTTCGCTGGTGTCACCTCGCTCGGTGAGCAATTAAATAATTAATTAAATGCTAAAATCAATCCCTTTTACTACCTTTCTCACTGTGAGGACACTAAAAAAAGGACGTAAAAGCGACGCCGGCACACCAGCGACCACGACGCCTAGGTTGGTCGAGTTTCAAAACACTAATCTTATAAATAATTTATTTACCGAAGCGCCACATACCAGCCAGTGCCAGTGCCAGTGCCAGCCAGTGGCATTGCAGAGGACAACAATTTACACAATTTCCTTACACCGACTCCGGCCAAACATGATTCAAACGGAACCGTTTCGTGGTGTGCCCGTGGCAGACGACGACGTGCAGTCTGCTTCGACACATCACATCGGATCGGTCAGCAAACGAGATCACAGGGCCCAGGCCGAAGGATTGCTTTCATTTCTGGACCCTCTCCGCTAGTGACATACTCTATGTGTGTGTGTCCCCTGCAATGAACTCGTCCTGCAGACCAATCGGAATTTTAAATCACGGTCCGTTTGGTAGCGGGTTGGCAAACCGGGTTCACTCCGAAGACTCGCAGCGTAACGTATCCTTTCCGTCGCTTGACATCGGAAAGAGTTGTAAAACGTGATTGTACAAGCTGTTCCCGGGAATGCGCTGTAAAAAGAGCGAAAGCAAGAGTAGAAAGAGTATAAATAATGAATATTTATTGGCACTGCTGATGCCCGGTCGGGTTTCCCTCGAATCTGGCCCCGAAACTTGGTGGGGGAAAAACGCCCTCGTTCGAATATTGATGAGCGGAAAATGTGGGCGGAATTCTGCAGGCGGAACCAGAGATTATCTCGGGGAAAAAGGCGACCGTCCCGCCATTCGACCAGCTCCCCCCCCGGGTTGTCAAGTGTTGCAATTTCGCAAGAAGGGGAAAACTCGCGGCTTCTCCCTTCGATCCGTTACAAACCCCCCCTTTGCGGTGTCGAGGAAATGAGGGCAACACTTTCCCGGATGCGGGCCATCGTTCCGCATTCCGACGAAAGAATGACTCAGGGGCCGAGGTCGTATGGCAGTGACTAATTCTAACTTAAAACTGTGACAAACATAAAACGATAAAACGACTTCCGAATATCAACTCCAAGTCATCAACTGCACGGAAGAATCTTCCGTGGCCATTTTGAAATGTTCTGTTAGAAATGATCTGACCTTCGGATAGTCATTTTAAAAAAAACAGGCCTCATCTTGAGGGCGATAATTTAAGTTTGGATGATTAATCTAAACTTGTTATGCTATTTATAAACCTTGAATGAGCTGTAAAATAAAGTAATTAAATACAGTGTACAATGTATGAGCCGTGAGCAGCAAACACCTCAAGTCGTAAGCTCAAGTTGATCCTTACACACGCTCGTAAATAATTGGCCAGCTCATGTACTCAGAAAGCATCGCATTTGCTCACCATCAGCATTTGATTGATGAGCCCTCGAATTATCATCTCCAACCATGTGGTGCGTTTCCCGGGGGTTTCCCGGACCTTCCGGACCCCATTTGCCAATAAAAAGTGTCGAAATCGAGGTATCATTTTCGCGCCCCTCTGGAGAAAAAAAATGGGGCCAAAGTGGAAGTTCCGACCCCGGGCCGAGGCCGCACTAGAACGAGCTGCAAAGCTGCCATGGACAGCTTGGCTTAGCGCAGACACGTGTTACACACACGCGGTGCTTTTATTTTAAGCTCTTACAACGCGCCCGGTCAATCCGTCCCGGTCGGGCCGGAATGCGCGCCCGAGCTCGTCCTGGTAATTTGCGCCAATAAATCAACCCAAATCAATTCAACGCTAATCAATGTAATTTACCGCCATAATGAATTGATGTCGGATTCGGCGAGGCACCCCGCGAACAATCCGAGAGAGAGAGAGAGAGAGAGAGAGAGATACACGGCGCGATCTCGTTAAGAAGATGAGGCGGCGGCCCAGTGTGAATAGTCCGGGCCCCTCCGGGCGATGCTCCAGTGCCCCACCATCCGGCGGCATCTTGGACATAGGCTGACCTAAGAGGAAGTCACGATGGCGTACCGAGATGGCGGGGAGTAGATCGTGTGACAGCAGAGCAAAAAAACAGCCAACGGGGTCAGGCCCAGCCCGGGCGGCGGAACCCTTTTATCGGCCCGCTGATCTCCGACCGCGTATATGTGTGATGCGTGTGTCTGATGTGGCGTTACACCCAAGCCTGCGGTAGACACCGGGACCGAAAGTTCAGCGAGTTGCTAGCAAATTGTGGAAATTGTGGTGTAATTTATATTGCACCGTTGGCAGCGCCCGGCGAAGTTTGAGGTTTCCCTGGATTGCGCTGCAACTGTCGGTACGCTCCCAATAATTTATTGCCCTTCCAGTCTTCGGTGAGCTTCGTGTCAATTATGACCCCCCAACGAAGGCTCTGAATTTTTCCGACGCTCCGGACACGAACCTCTCGCAGGGGTTCGGTCCAAAACGTTGATCGATTGATTTTGGTGTTCTTATCAAAAACATGTCCCACGCACTGATTACCCAAAACAAACCTGGAAGGTGCAACTTTCATGCGTCACCGATCCTGCGGGTGACACATGGAGCGAAAGTTAGTCCGACCTGTCGGCCGGATTTGATGTCACAGTTGGGTGGGGAGCAAGCGAGATGGACAGTGTAAAATCTATGAAGGGCTAATCACTCACCTTCGCTAATGGGGTGGAGGGTGCTATTTGTTTGCCGATAGGCGTCCGATAGGCAGCAATGCTCCGGCACACACACTCCAGATAAGTCTGATGACACAGTGGTGGCGATAGGATTTTCAACACTCCATGCTGGGCTGGAACGACATAAAATTGGTTTTGAGTGCCGCGGTTAGCGCGGAGTTGTTAAATGAGCTTGTGTTCAGTCGCACAGTGTCACTAGAACCGAGGACAGCACCGGACAGCGTAAGCCCCTAGCACCGATAGTTATCCGGATAGAAGCTGAGCGGCGGCCATAATTGCATAGCTTCCGACCTGAGCTCTATCTCATAGCCTACCGAGAAGATCGTGGACCGAAAGCATGTGCTCTATACTTGCATGCTGTTGTGATTGCGCGGCAACGATTGCCTGTTGGTGAGTAAGCTACGTGGAACGCCTAATGATCGAAGTAGACTGTGCAGCAATTTGAAACCAATTCGAAGCACTACACAGACTAAGCACCGTGCACCATTATCGGAATACTTCCTCCAAAATGTGCTGTCTTTTCGAAACAATCTGGTTGTTCATGAAAACCGTTGTAAAACCTTTCTTCGCGTAAGTCCACGAAAGCCCCTTGTCTTATCCAGAACAATAGACCCCATCAGTTTAGTCACCGAAATCCCCGTCGAAGGTGTCGAAACCTTCTGGGGGGGAGGGGAGCCAGATTTACTACCTACCTGCCACACCTTTTCAGTCGTCGATACGCGAGTTGTAAATAGCAAACCCGTTATCAGTGTCCGGAACTCAAGTAATCTGTGCCTCAGTTCCGGACGGGTGCCACAGCGAGTGATCCCACGGTGTTACTATGTGTTCGGTACACTGGAACCACACGGAACCACATATCAGCGCGACGCTCTCGATAACGCGCGAGCGCTTCGTGTCGAAATAGCCAGATAAATAATCGTTTTTTGCGACCATCGCTCACTCTGTTTCGGCTGGACGTTGAGGTAGCTAGCCCGAATCCCTGGAACACTGATTCCGTTCCGCCCAACTTCAGTCCGACCAGAGACACGAGGTGAAAATGTGTGGTATATTCCAGTGCTGCTGTAATTGCGCCAAGCGGGTCGCTTGCTGGTTAGCGTCTACTAGATCAGCTCAACGATCGCACACACTGTGCTTTCGCAGTTCGCCACCAGAGGTCTCATACCGTTTGTCCGTTTTCTTCTTCAGCTGCTGTACCTGCGCACTGCAGACGATCTGCTGCACCGTCGGTATTGCCCTCATCATCTGCTTGGCCGTCGGTCTGGGCGTTTACTTCGGTGTGTTCCACAACCGCGACTCGGACTCGGACTCGGATACGAGAGCCGCCACACCGAGCAGTGTCCTGCTGAGGTCACTGATGCCCGATAGCTGGAGAGATGACAAGGATTCCCAGTGGGTGTACTGATGCGCCACTCAGACTAGACATCCCCGGGCCCGGAAGAACCGCTGTGTGTCTCTCTCTGTCTGTGATATGTGTAATTAGGCTAAGTTTGTGACGTCAAGTGCCCGCCGTTTTTCGATGCTCTGTTATTCGATGATCACCGCAAAATCCAGGAACCAGTGAACAATAAATCGTTGTGGCCTACGGGCAACGTGTCCAACGTTGTGAGTCAACCTTTTCACATAAAGATAAACCCCGTCGACAATGTTATCGCACGAACCGACATCGTAAACACTGGAGATAGCCACTTATCAGGCGTGGCTTGTCTGGAGAGCGACAGTGCTGTTTGAGCTGCTTGTCCCAAAAGAAGGACCAGGACTGACCGGAGACTTCCTATGAGTGTCCCAATTGATCTGTGGATTGCGAAGTAGGCAAGCGCTGCGTTGCCCAACAAATTATAGTATCTTCACGGCGCAGTGACCCGGAAAAGAATATGTAAAAATTATCCAACAACTCTATTGCCAGTCACGAAAACGAACTAGAGTCCAACTTTCCGGGGAACCCAATCAGTCACACAATTACATGCGGCGGTAGCGTTAAAGAAAATTGGTTTCAAAACGCTCGAGGGAACCCCCCCCCCAAAGAGGGGCCGCATTATTCGTGTTCGCTCTGTCTTGGAGCGTGAACCGGCGCGTCGTCACGCAAACACCTTATTTTTCTTTCAACTGCACCCGCCGTCGTCGTGGATTTGATGGAAGGATTAATTACCCCGGACTCGCGTGGCCATGATCTTGCGTCGTGCGATAGCGACCCAAAGCGACATCCTAACGAAGGACCCCTGCTCAAGAAAGTAATCGCAATGCGTTTTCGGCGGGAAACGCTATGAACCTGTCGTGTCGTTGATGGAGATCAAACGATAGTCCGGCGTCCGACGGCGTATGGCCAACGCAGGCAATTACGCAGTGGAATATTTAAATGTAGATGAACCATGTGCTACTTAATTTTCCACTTGAGTAATTTGAACGGCCCGAAAATGGATGGAAAGTCTTTGAACAACTAAATTCACCGGTACGCTGACCGTGAAGGTGCCGGAGGTTATTATTTCCGTAAAACAATGAACGAGGTAGAGTACACTTTAGAAAACAAGTAATAGGGTGAAAAGGGAGCAGAATATTAGTCTTTATTACACTTTTGCCTTTTATTTTATTACTTTAAGGTACTCAATTCGTGTGGAAATTGTTGAAAAGTAAAATCAAAATCCACCCAGCCCCAGCATGTAATTCAAGTTCCAAATATTCAGATAGGGCACTGCCCGGTCTCATATCGCTCCATTAGCTATGCATAAAAGGGACCCCACCAGAGTCGCTCACGCTGTTACACCTTTACGGCCGAACCGTTTCGCGAAAACTAAACCTCGGACAGTTTGAAAGTAACGGCCACTTCGCCGTATCCCGGAAATGACAACACGATCAGGGGTAGCCTTTGGCAAACAAATCACTCGATGGCACCTCGACGCACGCCGTTCGCACCCTATTCCATTTCCGCTGTGCTGTCCGCCCGCCAGTGTCGTGGATTGGGCGTCGCAGTCCTAGCGCCCCCGACCCTAGCAGCTCCGGAACACTAAATCAGTGCAACACGAACCGGAAGCTGATCCCGTCCACGGAAGCCGGCCCGGGGTAACGGCTGTCGAGCGGTCTGCGTTTCCTGCCTACACGGCGTAGCAGCAGCGCGCCTTTTAAGCCTTAAGCCACCCGCGGTGCCCCCGGACTCCCGGAGGCTTTGGCCAGGTTTTCCATTTTTCACACTCCCAACCGCCGGGGCGGGGAGTCGGCGCGAGGAAAATTGTTTGAAATGTGACCGAGCTAACAAATGGCCGATCATAAATCGGTGCTACTTAATGTCGCAGCATTGAATTACGCGACGCCGGTCGGTCAGTCGGTCTCGGCGGCCGGAACGGCTCGCTAGGTCCTGGCCTGTGTATCACTTCGTCCAAGGTTTCGCGACAGATGAACCGGGAGCACCCCGGAATGAAGCCGAGGTTAGGCCGATTTGGCCCGCTTGGCGCGCCCACAGGAAGGTGTAATTAATTAGCATAAACCTCCATAACCTGACGCTTGCATCGAACGTGGAAAACTATGACCAAAAATCCGTCAAAAGCGGCGGGTGCGATTTTTAATGCCACGAAATAAAGTACGATGAGATAGTTTAGGATTAAATGAAAGAACCAACAAAGCGGAAGTTCATGATAACAGACTATCAGTTGAATAGCTTCCTTTTGGAATTCCCGTTAATTCATCAATTGGACACTGATAATTGTTCATTTCTTTGCGGCCCACACCCATCGATAAGTCATCTTCGGTTGCTCATAAATGAAAAATGCGGACAATCCTTATCATCAGCATTGAATGGGATAATCATTTTCTAACGAAATCAAATCTCGACAATATAATCCTTATTACTCACCTACTTTATCGGCCATTAAACTGCCGAGCACCGGCGGGGAGAACGTCTTCATCGACCGTTCACAACCGGAATGGCCCGTCCTGACGATGAGTCATTCGCTTCGCTGACAGCCACCACAATTTGTACGCTCATTTCGTGTCCGCCAACCGCGCTAATCGGATTACCGAGAGCTCGACCAGGCACTGATGACTGCGCGCACCGTTACTGACACTCGCCGAAGGTGCAGTTGCACCGTGGTGTCGGAAATAAACAAGTAAAAAGTGCATTTTTCACTGTAAATCCGCTACTCCGATAGAGCCCGGGACGAAAGATTAAAAGTTAATAAAAGAAATCTGTCAGCTTACTCTAAAGAGGTTCCTCGACGAAAACAAAATGGTCTGTTCAGGCGGCGGCCAGTCAGCCAGTGGGTTCTGCGACACCAAACGGTGGCTGTCAGCAACTTTCGGAACCACAACTCCTCCACACGGCCGGCAGCGCCGGGTCACATCTGTATGACCCACACCCCTGGCCATACACAGCACCGTTGTCCGCAAAACTGTCCGCCCAACTTTGGCGCTTTTTAAGCGGATTTCAAAATTGCGTCGGCCGTCGACACGAACTACGAAGTCTTGAAGGAAGCAACAACAAAAAACAACCAAGAACAGGCGTACAAGCCGGCCGCAGGAAGGACTCAAAACTTGGAGCAGCTCAAACCTGACGCTAAATAAACCCGTCACGACGGTAGCGGTGGCAGCGAAAACAAGCGCGCCCAGAGAGGTTACGGTAAACTTTTTCGGTCCCAATTTTGACTATCCTTAAGACCGAGGAGTTTGGTGTGTGCGCCGTTTCGGTGGTGGTCCGTCCGATGATGAAGTCGTCGAACGAGCGAAGCGAGCGACGATAATCTGCACCTCACTCGATGTCGCCACCTGCAGTCGCTTTATGACCGCCCCATAAATACTCGTGAACCTCTGCCGAAAATCCAGGGCGAATTCTCACCTCCCGAAGCACTTCCGGACACGCACTTTCAGTCCGGACGGAGCGGTAGTGGGTCCGCCACAAAAATCGACCGGATCGATTGTGGGGCACCGATTTACCTACATCGATAGAGTCCCGTCCAACCACACGGTGCCCACGGTGGGCACAATGTGTTTCTTTAGAAAGGTTATGGTCCAAAAGAATTGCCATAAATACTGGGACGACCGGATGAAACTCAGCCACGCAGGACTCCGCCATAACATTCCGTCCGAAATGGTACCCCTGAATGACGCGGAAGAGTTCGGAGGCTTTTCACTCGGTCGTAATACGTCATCGGAATCGGTTTCTGTTCGATAGACCCGGCGCCAGGGTCGTTAAGGTCGAGGAGAAAAATTTATGACACTTCAGTGCAGACACACTCACTCACTCGCTCTCCTCCTCCGGGTGAAAGATTCCGTTCGTTTTAGGGAACCCATCTTTGCGTCAGATACCACGCCATTGATTAGCACGCCCGTAGAAGTAGAGCTGAAACGTCTCCTATTTCATACCAGGAATCCCCCGGCGGAAAATGAGGGTCCCCAGGAAAGCGTATCCATCTTCAAAAGCTCCACAAAACCCATCGAGATGCGTAATTTGATGAGAAAAGTTTTAACGGCCACCTCCAGTTCGCGAGCCATTTTGGAAATGATTAACCACCGTCGGCGGCGCAAGCTGTGGCTGGGTCCCTCACGACTCACGGTTGATGAGCAGTGTGGTTTTAATGCACCGACGAGAGAATGTTAATAATTTTGTGAAGTCAATAAACGGAAAATCGCTCTTGAGTAGCAACGAAAGTTGGCGGACTTTTCGTTCAAAAATTAACAAACATTTTCCTTGGTCCTTGGCACATATACCAATGTCACCTCTTCAACGACGATAGCTGATAGCTTAAAAACAAAATTCGCTCCTTCGCTCATCAAATTTACTGACCCAGATATCCGGTCTCGTAATTGAATTTCGCTATTTTGTCAACACGACCCCATAAGTAGGTCTATAACTCAACCGGACCGAACAGTTTTAGTGTCCACCATAAACTACGAGCCACTTCGGTGGAGTCAATGGCGCACTATAAAATCGGTTCACTTATTAATTACACTCTCACTCGAGCAGATGGGCGCCACCCAGTGGACCATATTCTGTTGGCCGTCATAAAAGCACCAATTCCCATCACGACACATCACGAAACACATCGGGATGGCAAACGGAGGGCGAATATTGAACATCAATGTGAAAGTCAAACAGCCGATCTCAATCACTATCGGGGCGAACAGCATCTGTGGGGAACCTTCCGGAGTCCCAAATGGCGTCAGCCTCCGTGAGGGAACTTTTGTGACCCGCTACAGTGTAGCAAAACTCAGCTAAAAAGTTTTACGACATCCACCAGTCAAATTCTCGGCTCCCGGAATGTCCGAAAAGGGGTATCCGAGTGGCGGCAAGCCGCTACGATCCTTCGAGGACGTCCCAACTTAAAGAAACTGACGCCATACTACCCTGAAGATGACACTTTTATGGAACGGGACACACACACGCGTGCGGCGACTTTCTTCCATCAGCCATCGAGAGTCCGGGTGGACCATAGCGTGGCCATTACCTCGAGTCGAACGACCGGAAGTTACCCCACTCGCCACGATGGCCATAATAATAATGGCTAATGTCCACCATTCATAACCGGACGGGTATGTTACTGTATTTCGGGGCCACGGCCACGTTTTGTTGCCCATCATTCCGAGGGAGCGCCGACGACATCAGTTGATGATGGTTTTACGATCGTGTCGTTTCGCTTTTTTAAGGACACTCGCCAAGGATCGGCGAAGGATTACAACTGGCCGCTACTAGCCCCCGAGCGGCGGTGGCCAGTAAGAAGAGAACGGATAAGAAAAACGAATCACTTGCAATTATCATCAACGTGCCTCCGATGAGTCCGGCAGCATAAAATCATAATCCGTTTATTTGTATTAAGTTAATCATGAGCCACGCGGCAGCTGACTGTCGCGTGATCCTCGTCCCGGGCTTACCGAAACGTCACTCCCAATGAAGGCGGGACACACTTTTATGGTGCCACATCCCACAGGAAGCTGTCTGTCCGGTGAGTTGGCAGCGCGGAACAGCATAAACCCGCAGCGTGATGGAACGAAACTATAAACCCCCTGCAGTCTTGAGCGGGACAATTAGCCATTAACGGTGGAGTGACCAATTCCGCAGGAGCTTATGATGGGGGCCGATGGTCTTTCTTGAAGATGAGAGTTTCGATGGTTCTCGGAGGATCGCAAGAAACGTAAGTTTTTTCCCTTTCTGGAGTGCTTAAGATAATAACTCATGTAGATTTCGTATAACTAAACCGGACACATAGTAATGATGTGTCCGGTTTAGGTACACGTCCCTACACGGCTTATGTGCCCAAGGGGACCACGTTGTTAAAGTTCCTCGATTCTCTTAAACTTAGCCTTATCAACCATCCGGCCAGGGGCTTGGATAGCGCCGGAAAACAAATAAAATCGTGTTCTCAGAGACTGGTGCAATTTTGGTAATTTTATTGAAACAGATAATATGAGTGGCTTTTTACTTGAATCGAAACACAAAACTGTATCTCTTTCCGAGACTACACCTTCTTTCCACTCCCAACGACTTTCAATCCGCACTCACATTGTCAATGGGATAGAAGCGTTTCTTGCCAAAGCCATAGTCGATTCTGCATGAGGGCATCAATTTGTGTAGCCGTTCGACAGCAGCCACCGACACCAAGCAACCCTTGAGGATCAATCTCGTTAGAAAAGGGAACTTATCCGCTATCTGGTAAAGATCATCCTCCATTATCGTTGTTGAAGAGCGCTGCTTTGGCGATGAAAGAAAAGTGGAAGAATTTATTCGATTAATTTAAAAATTTTCATCACTTGCTCTCTCTCTCTCTCTCTCTCTCTCTCTTTCACACACTCTCTATCCCTCTTCCTCTCTCTGATATAATATACACTTACCCATCCACTGGTTATTCTCAAGCACCGAACGTTGTTCCGGTGAATGGAACGAATTTTTATATCGAACGATAATGTAAGTTCCTGTAAGTCCACCAATTTATCGATTCGTACAGAATCGTCTTCTAATGACAAAAACTGCTAAGAGAAATCAAAAAGATCAAATCAGCGCATTTGTAGTATCGAGGGTCTAGAATCCACGTTTCAAATTACCTCATCCAAATAGTTGCTTAGTTTTAATCGTCGAAGATAAGAAAATTTCTCGCAGATGAATTGTAATTCATCGCAAGATATTTCATCCATGATTTTCAGACAGCTCAATCGTGGCACAACTTCGAAAAGATTCTCGAGCAAAACTTGAAAAGGCACTTCCAATGTAACAGATTCGAGCGACTTCATAGGTCCACGAAGAATTTTTCTATCCACTTTTCTATCCACTTCCATTAATTTAAGATGCTGTAACAATAACATATTGAGTAAAATATTCGTTTTTACGTGTTATATGCTTACCTTGAGCTTAGTTAATCGCACCAGTGGCTCCAAAAATCCGTCTTCCGGATCTTCCAGAAAAAAGGATAGATGTGTTAACTCAGGACAGTGATGACTAATGATTCGAATCAACTTTACCGAAGTAATCTTGCCCAAAGAGAGTCTTCGAAGGAGAGGGTGTCTTCGAAAAAAATCATTACTTCTCTCTAAATCCATCCATTCATTCATGTTCAAATCATGCATATAAATGAGCAAATCCTCTAGACGTGGAAACGTAAGCTCGAGAAAGAGGTGCAAATATCTACTACGCAAATCAAACACATGAACGAGCTTCAACTGTCTACTGAAGTATGTCCATGCTTCCAGATCAAGATCTGTGCGGCACTCCATTTCAAGACACTGCAAATTGGGAATATTCGTACGGAAGAAACTGAAAAGTTGTCGCCGATTCAGCCTCTTTAGCTCCGGTAAAACACGAAAAGGAACATTTTTTTTGCAGTATTTTAGGCAAATACGATCAGCAATGTACACATGTTGTAGTTCAGGAACTTCCACCAGAATCGATCCTAATTGCTCCGAAGTTACATCACATTGAATGTCCAACATTCGGACGTGTGGCTTTATCGTGTGCAGTAGCCGTACTATGCTTTCAATCTGATCATCGCTCACCCACGAACGAACGTTGCGATAGTTTCTTTTTGTGTTGAACAAAAATTCACAATCGGGAATTTGCTTCGCCAACATCACACGGTCCATTCTTTGACCAGAAAAGGTCAGCTCGGACCACCGCCGACACACGAGGGACGCTAGCTTCAATTCGTACACATCTAGATGATCAAAAATCGTGCACAACATCTGCCGAAAACAAACAGTAGTTAGTTAGCTACATTTACATTCTATTCTTAATTACTTACTTCATCGGGCAAGTCGTTTAGATTCATTTTTCTCGAATATTTCACGTTGGAATGTTGCTTTTCACGAATGTTCTCTGCGCAAAAAGGATTTGCGTTGTTGTTGAAGCGATACCGGCTAGATCCAAACTGTATTAAAAACCGCGCTGTCAGAATTAATGTCAAAAGGACAGGATTACGCAACCGCAGTCCAGGGTTGTAGTCGTAGACATGGAAATCATCTTAGTAGACCAACTGACAGTTCAGAACGAAAACGAATATTTTAAGATTACTTTTTTCCCGGAAGGATTACTTTTTTCCCGGAAGGATTATTATTTCCCCGGAAGGATTACTTTTTTCCCGGAAGGATTAGTATTTTCCCGGAAGGATTACTTTTTGCAGGAAAATTTAAATTTAAAATTAATTTTAATTTTAAAATTTCCTGTTTCTCCTATTTTAGGGGCCTAATTCATCGCCCTATCGCGTAGGTAGGTATCTATATATATAAAAATGGTTGTTTGTCACCGTCTGTGCCGCATTTTCTCCAAAACTACTGACGCGCTCCTTTTTTGTATTGATGCTAACTAAATTTTGTGCGAAGTCAAGGTTAGCATCGCTTTACCCTTAAAATACTGTCCTTACGACAAACAATATATAAAACAAAATATAAAACAACACATTCTTGTGAAGCAAAATTAATATGAGAAACACTAAGAATCAATTTGAAACTCTCCGGCCGCAAAAAGTGCCACTGTGTTGCCGTTGGCCAGCGAAATTCTTTGCCCCGTCTAGACGCTAAGCAAATTAGCCAAAATCTGTATCATTTCACCGAAAACAAAATCGAACCCAGGCCGCTGAAAGTGTTTCGGACAGCATTATTAACGAGAAAATCGTTCTGCCCGAAGGTGTAACAAACGCTCCCGTTAGAGCCAGAGCACAAAATGCCAAGGAGCCAAGGATGCTCCATCGCCTCGGTGCAAAATAATGCTCAAGCATGCAAACTGGCGGCCGAGCCATTAGTTCCGGGGATTAGGACTTTAAGCTTCGCGTCTGCCGGATAAGGAAACGAATTCATTCGATCGGCTTTCGGGTTCTGGGCAGCAAGTATAATCTTCGCTTATTTTCTGGCCCCAAAACGCAACCGTGCCGTGTCGTGTGAATCGACTCGTGGTAGAAATTAGCCTCAAATCACACACTCATCATCATCGCCATTTAATACTTTAAGCTTCAGCTGAACGGGCCAGTGTTTTTGTGGCCGAAACGGTGGCCAACCGGAATAACTGCACGAAACGGTCATCATTAAGAGTTCAAGCTTCCAATCTCGGTTCTGGAAGCATTTGGCTTTCGTGTTTTTTTCCCTTCTAGTTACAGCATTTTAATAAATATTCTGATTTTGATCACAACGTTAGTGTTCGCGTGAGATAAATTTGCTCATTTAATAAAACAACGACGACCTTCTTTCAGACACGAACTTCAGTGGCTTGAGCTGGTGTTTTATTACTGATAATTTTGCTAAAGCTTTTATCGAATCGCACCATAACCGATATCTGGCGGCGAAACTGCACTTTAATTATGGTCTTTTACGACCGTCTCGAAGATCCATTGCGGTGAATCACGCCACGAAAGACAATGCTCGTGAAGGAACTGCCCTGAGTGGGAAGCTAAATGAATCGCCAAACCATTTACAGGCGATGGAAGAAGCTCCCGAAGAATGAGCTTGAAGATGTCTGAAAACAGTTTATAAACATTTTCATTTTTAGATTTTGTTATTTAGTTTTTTATTGGATTTTCCGTCCAATCGTCCACACGATGCGTTTGGTGATAAACTATGGGTCGCATTAAAAAAGCGTGTAGAACGAATAATGGATTTATTGTTATATTAAAGCATTTCAGGACGCAATTCGTTCTATTTGGATGTAAAAATATCAATTTTTTTCCAAACGGCCAGTAATGACGGATCAAAACTGCCACATTACAACTGGCAACTCATGACATCGTTTGCAAAATAAAAATTTTGTTCGATGGCTCTATTCACATACTCATGCCGGAGAACAAAAACTTTGAGAAAAATTGTATCTTAATCATCAGCGGAAGAAGCAAACCCTCAACCGCAAAGCCAACAATGTCTGGCCACAAGCTCGACCACTAACACCTCTCCAGAGCCAGCAGAAAGAAGTCCCAATTCCTTTACCCGGTTGCTACATTTGTAAAAAGAAACAGGATACCGTGTGTTCGAAAGCTGACCGACCTGTTTCTCTATCCTGCAAGCTTACCCGCCGATGGAAACACGTAAAACAGCTCTCAACGAACGGGACCTCACGGTTGTGACGGAAGAACTGCCATGACCAACTCAAAAACTGCTTCCGCTCTACAAACTTATTAGCCCCGAAAGGTGCAAAGCAGGGATTCAAAGGGTGCACGATAAAGTTGGAAAGTCATCACCGACCCCGTTCTTTCACCGAGGACTTCGGGTGGGTAGAATAGTCATCAAACATTATTTTTGCCACCCGAGTTGTAGTTGTTGAGCTGAAAAGCTCATCAAAGCAGGATTTGCCATTCGGAGGTCATCAGGTAGTCAAGTTTTACTTCTGCAGGGTGGCGAAAATGTTCTCTGTTTTCACGTTCCACATATTAATGTGATAAATACTGTAGAATCCGTTCAATGCGAGCCAGAAAAGTGCAAAATAGTGACGTGTTGAACAACCTATAAATTACAGTTGTTTCTCTAAACGGTGCGCATGTTTAAATGTGAGAAGAAAAATCGAATAAACTCCACACAATCAGCGCCCTCTGTGGGTTTTTCGCGTAAGCTTTCATGAATTGCAGCGTTTGCCGTGGCAATGCAACGAACTAAAACTCACAGCTGTCAACCTGCACAACTTGACAGCACATGCTGTCAGTTAGGAATCATAACAAACACACTTTTCCTCGGCCGCGCTCCGATGTGATAATCGAAAACCGGCGTTCCCACTTTGCGGGCAACAGTTTGCTATCCTCCTGGCCGGTAGTATGATCGGACAGGCTATCGGTCGACGAATTCCGGCCACAGTCCGGTGGTACACCTTGCCAGTGCGTTCCATCAACGTCGAAAGCACGACCAAGCTCGGATTCCCCTGCACGTACTCGGAGGATGAAACGAAAAAGATTCTCAACACCCTCAACGAACAGGACGTGGAGGAGCTGTACAAGTAAGTGGCCACACACCAGCTTATAGCGTATCCCGTTACATCGTACCGATACCCCAAACCAGATACAACATATCGAAGTACCGGCTGAAGAAGATCGAAGGATGGCGCAAAAAGTTCGGCACCTTCATGTCGCTCGAGCAGGTCCTCGAACTGGACGGCTTCGGGGTGACGGTGTTGCGCAAGTTTTACGACTCCATCGTGCACGGTCCCAAACAGGACGTGGTGGTAGCGCCTAAGGTGAAGGAGGTCAAATTTACGACTCCGCTGCTCACGGCACCGCTCGCTGCCCGCTTGACCAGCTGCGTGTCACTGTACGTCGGGCTCGACTACGTCACCTGGGCCCGGTTTAAGGTGCGCAAGGACGAATCAACGGCCCTGGTCGGGTGGAATAGCTACAGCATTGCCGATCGCAAGCTTCATCTAAGCGAGCTGATCCGAAGCGTGACGGACATCTGCCAGCTAGTGCCCGAAGCGGACGTTTACGTCGTGGAGAACCCACCGGTGGCCCAGGCATCCGCCATGGGTTCAGCCGCCCAAACCAACATCAACGTGCAGCGATCGCAGCTGATCGGTATGCTGATGCTGATGCTGGCCAATCGGCCACCGGCGTTCGCTCAGCAGCCCGAAGAATCCGGCGACACCGTCGGTGGCAACGTGTTTTTCCTCAAGCAGTACCTCTCGGCGCGCCTCTTTGGCATCTTTGTCGGCAACGAACGCGTCTCGGCGGAGGACGTGGTTCGGTCGCTGATGGATCGACAGCTGGGCCCCAACGAGGAGTGCCTTGCGGAGATCCAATCGCGAGTGGACATCCCGCCCGGGCTGCGCATCGTCTACGAGGAAAACGATCGGGCGGAACGCGAATTTCTCGGCCAGTCGCTGCTGCTCGGGTTAAGCTTTTTGCGGCTGTGTGTTTTCAAGTGTGAAGACAGCTTGAAGCTGTTCCGTCGATAGATTGAACTCTTTTTCGGTGGCTTACGTACTGTGATGGAAGCGAAGACAACGCGGGGTGTAAAAATGGAAATAAATATTAGTCTTGTTTGAAGCTTAAGTTCATTGCTAGAAAGGAGCGTTCCACGCGTTACTTCCGTTTGCCCTTGCCCTTACGACCGCGCCCTTTGCCACGCATCTTGCGCTTCCGTTCCGCCACCGAGCGCCACGCACGCTGCAGCACCTTGGCCGCCCGGTTCATCATGAACGCCTCGATCCGTTCCTCTTGCTCGCGGATCTCGATCTGACGCTTCTCCTCCATTGCGTCAAAGTATCTGCCAAAGAGATTCCCGAAGTCAGATCGGCTTCCAGTCGGCAAACCCTAGTCGGTGCTACGTACTTTTTCTCCTGCGGGTCGAATATGGTGCCCTTCCAGTGATCGTACTCCTGCTGGCGCGTGTTCAACGTAGCAACCAACTGCTTTAGCTCCTGGGTACGCTCGCCGGCATCCTTGTCGTACTTGTGGAGCCACGATTGTAGTTGTTGCGTTAGTTTCATCTTCTTCAACCGGTTCGCCTTCTCGACGCACAGGTCCTCTTGGAGTCGCTGCTGATACGTTTTCGTAGTGGTGGTCAGATCCTCCAGCAAGCTCTCGTACCGTTGGTCGCTCCTCTCGAAGTAGTGATACATCTGCCGATCCGAGTCATCCCTAGACAAAAGAAAGATCTTGTTCACTAACACGCTGCGTTCTTTCGTACGAGCAGCTCACATATATTGCAGGATCTGATCCCGGCTCTGAACGGCCAGCTCGGCAAGCTCTCGGCGGCACCGTTCTATGACGGCATACTTCTCCTGCACCGACTCCTCCAGCTTCTCCTTCTTCAACACCAGAATGTCCTCGATCTTACGGATCTCCTTCTTGTTGCGCTCGTTACGCGTCCAGAGGCGATGCAGGATCTTCTCCTTGGCCAGGTCCTTCTGCGCCGTCAACTTCATCTTGTTGATCGTAAACTTGCGAAACTCGCGAATGTTGGACAGGAAGCGCCTATAAATTCCCGGTAACTGAAAACAGACAAACGTCTCTGATGAGCCGCACCGCCGCAAAAATATTGGAATGCAAGGCGCCGCATACCTGCTTCACATGGCCAACGGTTGCCGCGTGCAGTTCCTTCCTGGACAAAAGCGTAGCCAGCTCAATCAACTGCCCGGACGGAATTTTCAGGTGTTCCATCTGCAAGGGAAAACGGGTTAAACAGCGAACCCAGCGACTGTCAACTAGCCACTTACGTCAATGTCCTCCTTCGACACAGCGGACCCACTGCTCGAGGCAATGTAGTGACTCAGGAACTTGATCACATTCTTATCATCGCCCGTGAAACATTCGTCCATCAGCGCGTCGTTCCGGCAGATGACCGGCAGACAAAACAGCACCTCAAGCGTTTGGGTCATCTCGCCCAGAATCGTACCGACGCGCCCTATCTGCACGTGGAACTCCACCTTCTGGAGGCTCTCTGGATCGTAGGAATCGTGCTCCTCCTCACCGTGGGCCATTATCTCCGACGTTATTCGCTCAACCATAGCCCGGACTGCGGCCACATCCTCCTCCGAATCGTCGGCACAAACCGCTTCGAAACTATCGCCCATCGCTCAGGTCGTTATTTTTGCGAATAGACGGTTCCGGAGGGCTCAAGAAGCTTGCCCTGCACCCCCGAAGTAAACATGAACGCGCTAACTATAGTTCCCAGTGGCAACGAACCATGCGCAGAAGAAGCGTTCCAAATGAAGCCCTTACTTT
>NC_069144.1:8459335-8467737 GCF_943734635.1 Anopheles cruzii | reverse complement strand
CCCATCACTATAAAAGCTGTGCCCAGCTCGTGTGTTTTGCCACAGCTGGTGTTTGTGTATTAGTAGTTTTAGTTCATCAAGGTTTGTATTAAAACCCCTGATGTTCCATGACATTGCTAGCTTGCGTGTTGTTATACTTGAATTGTTAATTGCTTGGTGAGTTGTGTCTGTCATTGTGAGGCTTGGAGAGTTGAGGTGGGGGTTATTAGGGTTGAAGACATTTATTTGTTAGGGGTGGGTCTTTTGGCGGAAGGTCTTATTTTGCTGGGTTTTTTGGGACTTACCCCCCTATTATAGAACTCGATTCGAGTCCTCGAACGTTCATTTCGTTCATTTTGAGTTCATTTTGCTATAGCTTTCTCTTTCTGCCCTCTCTCTTGCTGTATTCGGCTTTCTCTCTTGTTGTGTTCACTCGAACGGTAGAATTTCCGTTCGAGATCCATAATAGGGGGGTTAGTCCTTCGCCTTCCGAGGAGGACGGTGCTGGTCTCTTGGCCAGCCCAGGCTCGGAATGCATCTCTGCATCCGGCTGCCTGTACTCCGTCTCCGCTTCGGAGTCAGAGCTGGAGGGGGAGGAGGTGGAAGGGGTGGCGGATTGGGAGTGCGTCGGGGAGGAGACGGGAGAGGAGGCGGGGGTTGAAGAGGGGGTAATCAGGGGGGTTTTTTGTTTCTTTTCTAGCTCGTTGTTACGCGCGCGAAGCTGAGTATTTTCTGCTTTGAGTTCTTTTATTTCGTTTAACATTAGTTCTTGTTGTTTAAGAATTTTTTCAAGGGTATTTTGGAGTTTGTTAGTTTGATCTTGTTCTTTGTTGTCTTTGTCGGTGTTGAGTCTTTCATTTACTTTGCTTACAAAAGTTGGGGCAGAGTTGTTGGTGTACGTGTTGCTTTCGACAATTTTGCGAGCCTCATATGCGCTCACTCTGTTGTCGATTTTTGTTTTGATGATTAAGTTTTCTTTAATATAGGTCTGGCAAATAGCCCAATGCTAGGGCTTATGATTGCCCTTGCAATGGTTACAGCAGGAAGCTGCGGAGCAATCTCCGTGCGCTGCTTTATTGCAGTTGAAACACTTCTTTTCTGCTTTGCAAACTTTCTGAGTGGCCGAAGCTTAAGCAGTTGGCACACAGCATGGGTTTCGGGTAATAGGTGCGAGTATGCACTTTGTAGAGGCCGATATCGATTGAACTTGGTGCTTGGACCGCGTCGATCGTTAACAGAAAAGAGTGAGTGGGGACCAAGGCTCCGTTCACTCTTTTGTGGAAGCGGTATACTTTCGTAACTTTTTGGTTTGACAGTTCTGATTGGATGGATTCGTCAGTCATGCCCTCGAGATCTCTACAAAAGATCACGCAATGGCATGAGTTAAGAGTAGCATGGGGTTTGATGGTAATAGGTTCTCCGGTGATAAGTTTGGTGAGGGAGAGCAGTTTGGTATAATGGGCTTCGTTGCGGATTGAGATTAGGTATTTTTTTCCTTGGTCGAAAGGCTTGCCGGTTACGTTAGGTCCAGTACAGTTTGTTATTGATTTTCCTGTTATGAAAGGTTGGAGTTTTGCGTCGTCGTTTCTTTTTATTGCCAGGTGTTTTAGCTCCCCGCATGCTCTCGCATGTCACCAAGTTCTTTCTTGATTAGTGGTCTACTTTATGTTGCGAATTTTTCGTTTTGGGATGCTGCGTTGGTAGTTCCATTCCTACAACATTCAATCACTTAAATTTCTGGTATGTAGTCTAACCTTAGCGGTTGGTTTATTTTTAATGGATATTTTGGGTAACCGAGGAGGACGATTCGGTTAGCATTAGTTCTTGTTGTTTAATTTTTTCAAGGGTATTTTGGAGTTTGTTAGTTTGATCTTGTTCTTTGTTGTCTTTGTCGGTGTTGAGTCTTTCATTTACTTTGCTTACAAAAGTTGGGGCAGAGTTGTTGGTGTGCGTGTTTCTTTCGCCAATTTTGCGGGCCTCGTATGCGCTCACTCTGTTGTCGATTTTTGTTTTAATGATAAGAGTTTCTTTAACGTAGGCCTGGCAAATGCTAGCATTGGGCTTGTGGTTGCCCTGGCACTTCTCATACTTCTTTTCGGTTTTGCAAAATTTCTGAGCGTGGCCAAAGCTTAAGCAATTGGCGCACCGCATTGGCGCACAGCAATTGATCATATTAGTGGGTATAACCCAGTTCTTCTAAGGAAGTTTATTAGTTTCCTTTCTTGGTTCGGGTGATTTGATAGTATCAGGGAGATAGCTTGGTCTAGTTTGCAAATATTTCTTTCTCCTGTGTACCCACGGCAGACACAAAGTATGCGTTTTACTGTTATCTTTTTCCCACAAACTTTGCAGTTTGGTGGGTCTGTTTTTTCTAATATGCGCCTTGTGCCTTGTGTGCCCAATTCTCAGTCGTGTTAGTTTTCTCTTGTGCAAGTTGGCTTGTGTTGTCTGTCCCGTTGCCAGGTGTGGTGGATTCTTTCCCGGAGTACAAGGTGCAATTCAAAAATTCCAGGACTTTTATAATTTCCCATCTTCTAGTAGCGCCATCTCTTTGAAATTTGTATCGGTTGTTTGTCTATCCATTAGTAATGTTCTGTCAAATTTTTATGACATTTGGATGTATACAAGCTGAGATATCGCGCCAAATGTGACAGTACATTTATTGTGTCGGTCGAAAAATGAGCATTGAACAAAGAGCCAATATTAAGTTTTGTGTTAAACTTGGTAAAACTTTTACCGAAACTCATCAAATGATGAAACATGTTTATGGTGATGATTGTCTATCTCGTAGCCGTATTCACGAGTGGTTTAAACGTTTTCAAGAGGGACGGGAGGACTTGGAAGACGACGAACGGTCGGGGCGGCCAAGAGATATTGTGAACGAAGAAAACACGGAAATTGTGCGTGAATTCATCAAAAAAGAGCCGAAATCATCGCTTAAATACATGGAATCAGAATTGGGAATATCTGCAGCATCGATTTTTCGTATTTTGACAGAAAATTTGGGCTACCGAAAGGTTTGTGCTCGATTTGTTCCGCACACATTGAAACAACACGAAAAAGACCTCAGAATTCAACATTCAAAAGACATCATTAAAGAGGCCAAAAAGGACCGACACTTTTTGTATTCGATCGTGACTGGTGATGAGACATGGTGTTTTCAATATGATCCCGAAACCAAGCGACAAAGCAGCGAATGGAAGCATCCAGACGAGCCAAATCCGAAAAAATCGCGCCAAGAAAAGTCAAAAATCAAGTCAATGTTGATTTGTTTTTACGATTCCAAGGGTATTATTCATAAAGAATTCGTTCCAACAGGCCAAACAGTTAACGCTGTGTTTTATGTAAGTGTTTTGAAGCGTTTGGTATCACGCATTCGACGAATTCGGCCAGAATATCGCGAAGAAGGAAGCTGGCGATTATTGCATGATAATGCACCAGCTCACCGTTCGACACTCACGACAGATTTTTTGACCAAAAATCGCATTTTAAGCATCAATCATTCACCTTATTCGCCTGACATGGCACCGTGCGACTTTTATTTGTTCGGAAAACTTCATTTGGCCATGAAAGGAAAACGCTATATTGACGTTGATGCCATTCAAAAGGCGGCGACCACCATTCTCAACGCTGTACCAAAAGATGGCCTAAAAAAATCATTCGATAATCTTCTTGAACGTGCAAATCGCTGTATTCAATCCGAAGGGGATTATTTTGAAGCCGACCAATAAAATTTTTCAAAAAAAATCAATGGTTTTCGTTTTTTAATAAAAGTCCTGGAATTTTTGAATTGCACCTTGTATATGTTTGATGTCTTGTCCGGATGGTTTAATGTTCATTTTGTCGATGTTTGTCCTGGTTGTGTTAGCAAGTTCATCTGCTATTTCATTTCCTTGGATTCCCGAGTGTCCTGGAATCCAGCAGTGGGTTGTGTTTTCCGATAGGCAATTTTCAAGTAGTTGCGTGAACGGATTTTTTGTGTGCTCACTTTCAAGAGCTTCTAGTGCGCTTGCAGAATCCGTGAAGATTACACATGGTTTGTTTGATTTATTGGTTTTTTGCGCTGCTACGATAATGCCAATGGTTTCCGCCGTGAAAATTGATGTATGGTCTGCAAGTCTAATTGAGATGTTGTCAGTGTTTGAATGTATGCCACATCCTGTTTTGCCTAGCCTAACCTGGGACGATTGAGTTGAGATTGAGGTTGTGCGTTGGTGTGAGAGTATATTATGATGGGAAAGTCATCACTGCCTCTATTGTCGGATTGTACTTTCCAGCTGAAAGTGTTGAGTAGTTCTGGAGATATTAAGGTCTATTGCGGATGTTTGGCCTGACCTATCGTCAATTCTTGTGTGGGAGCCATTATTAAGGATGGCCAAATCTAATTCGATGCTTAGCCGCTCGATGGCTGCACCTCGGGGGTTTGTGTTTCTGCTGCCCCACAACTTATTGTGGGCGTTGAAATCGCCCATAATAATGTAGGGTTTTGGAAGTTGGTTTAGAAAATTTTTAATTTCCATTTCGTATGTGCTAGTGCTTTGAGTGGGTGGTTGGGTCGGGGTTTTAGTGTTGTTGCGGTTTTGCCTTCTGTTATTTTTGGAGGGCTTTTTTGGGGGATGTTTGATCTCGTCGGATGACGAGGAAGCTCTGTGGTTAGTGGATCAATTTTTTTTCCTTTTTCCTTGATGATGTTTAGTTTCCTTGTTCAGTTATTTTCGAATTTTTTTTGTGTAATTATGTCGTTGTTTTGAATCGTATCGATGCGGTGTTAAATGGCAGACTTACTCTTTTGTTGGTGGGCAACGTCGACGATTTGGCGTGCCTCCTTGGCTGAGATGCACTGGTCTATTTTCACATTGATAATTTCTTGCTCTTTTGCGTACGCTGGTAACCGAGCTGACAACTTGCTGATAACCGAGTTTAGGGTCAACAAAAACGAATTTGTTGGTACCCGGATGCCGTTTGTCATGCGCGAGTTAGAGTTTCCTACTCCCGGTTAGCGGAAAACTCGAATCTAATAAAACGTCTGATCATTTCAAACATAAGTACAAGACTGGTTTATTTCAATCTTTCTATACTTTCTTATTTCTACCTAACTTATCTTACTGTTACCCTATCTTCTGCTAGTCTGAGACATTTGAAGGCTGGGTAATGTGTTTGTTGGGCTGATCTGCTTATTGTGGTCGGTTATGACGAAGGTCCTGCTGGATATACGCTAATGTGATCTGCTTGTTGCCGGTGTACCTCTAGCGAAGGTATTGCTGGATGTACCCTAATGTGATTGTTGTGCCGGTGTACCCTTAACGAAGGTCCTTCTTGAATGATCTGTTTGCCGGTGTACCCCTAACGGATGTTCTGTAGTCCAGGCGTGTCGTTACTGTGCTGGTTTTCCCTCATCGATGGTAATTATCTTGTCTACCCGTGGCTGATCGTTGGGACAAGATGCGAGCGTTGCTAACTCGCGTAAAGCGGTGTGTTTTTGTTACTCCTTGGGTTTTAAGTTCTGCTGTGATGTCCTCTTCCGTTACGTCTCCCAGCTAGAGGTAGAGACGACTACCATGCAGCTATTGAGTGTGGCGTGGTGCTCGATGATTATCTCGGTTCCGTTGATGAGCTTATTTAGTTTTAGCAGCTTGTCTACCTGGGTTCCGCTGCATACTTTCATCAAGTATTTTGTGTTTTGGTCAAAATAGTTTCCACCGACGATCGTGCCGGCAGTTGTTTCGATGGTTTTTGCAATGACAAAGGCATTGCTCGGCAGCTTTCCGTTGTCTTTCGGCCTTAGTACGAGGAAGCGTAGCTCCGCGTGTTCGCCGGCTGGGTCCATGAAAGCCGGTAACCTTCTTCCTCTTGCTTGGCTGACTGAGGGAAACTCCCTCAGGGCGGCCGTCCCGACCGTGGACGGTCGGTCCGGCATTCTGTCCGTCGTCTCGCCCGCTAGCTGTTCTGTTGTTCTGTTCTTTTGTATTATAGAGATTTTGAGCTGCAATAGCCTTACATTCATCTCTTTCTACAAAACTACTTACTTAATTTAAGCCTTAAACCTATTGCTAGTTGCCTTTTAGAGTGCCAGAGCAATTCAAACCCTGGCTTTTCCGCAAGGCTTTCACCAGCTGGAAAGGTTTGAAGTACAAACGAAAGCCCCGACTCTGAAGGAGTCGGCAACTATGGGTCGTTGTCAAGGGCTCCAAAGAAAGTGAAAACTCTTTTTAGAAGTACCGGAAGTACGGAAAAACCCCAACTCTAAGTGAGTTGGCGACTATGATTCGTCGGCAAGGGTTTTATGGAGAAAGTGAACTCTTATTTGAAGTAACGGAAAGAAACCAACTCTAAGTGAGTTGGTGACTCTGGTTCGTCGGCAAGGTCCGAAAGGTGAAGGATTATTCTGAAATGGCCTCCTGGCCATTCCAGCTGGCCCCCCGGCTCGAATCCGACGTTCCACAGCCTCCCGGCCGCCCGCACAAACCGCCGCTGCAGGAAACCGCTGGTCAGGCGAAATGGAGGCTAGCGTTAATTTAGAAGTAAGCGACTGCTCAGAAAGAAGTTGTGACTCTTTTTCCAAAAAAATCCCGTTGGGATTGCCAGCCACCATTTGCCTTCTGGAACGATGCTCGCAGCAACAGGGGGACGCAGATCCACAGCCAGCCAAACCGCAGATCCACAGCCAGCCATCCGCAACTTCGGCGAGCCGAACAAAACTGTTTGGTGACCTGTATTTATGGGATAGAATTTTGATGCCTCGTCCCGTAAACAAGGGTATCGGAGAATTTAAGTGATTTTAAGAAATTAAGTGATTAAAATAGAACTCAACCAACACACTGTCAGGCCGAAATCTAAAACGGTAACGTAATAAATAAAATAATAATGAATGAAAATCAAAAATATAAAGTGTGTAATAAAATAATGGGGTAAAAATAATAAAATAATACGAGTGATGTAATAAGATGATGATGATGATGAGGGAATGAAAAAATTATAATATAATTAAAATAAAACATACGGGAAGAAATAATAACCACTGTTGGGCCTTGGGATGAGGCACCGTTTGTCTCTGTGTCCGTCTGTTGTCTGTTAGATTATTAATTTGTTAGTATCTGTTTCGTAATCGTCTATCTATCAGTCGAATCTTTTCGTCATTTCATTCTGTTAATCAGTTAGCTAGTTTCCATTGTTTGTCAGTCAGTTCGTTGGTCCGTTGTTTGTCATTTGTTGTAAAGGGCTAACGAAATGGCGTTCTCCACACTTGTGGGGCATTTGATTTCCATTTCACTAAAGTATCTCTTGCAATTAGAAAAAATAGGGAGATGAAGTGTTCCAACAAATGTGAGGTTCTGGTATCCATTTACATTTTCTATTTTCTATTCCTATCCTTTGAAAATTGGTGTTAGTTTTAGTATTAATTTGGTTATTAATTAGTTAATTAGAATTCAATTTCATTTTTATTTCCAAGTTTCTGTTTCATATTTAAATTCATATTTAAATTCTTTCGAGTTTCCATATTCTTTGAAGATCGGTGATTGTTTGGGGTGAACCTGGTTTATGGTTCCATTTGGTTTATGCGTTTGCAGACAAAAATTACAGATGATGTGTGGGGTGGGGTTTGATATAGGTGTATTATTCTCGTGTAATAGTTATTAATTAATTTATAATATAAATTAATATTAATTAATAAGAGTTATTAATTTTTTTTATTTCCGTTGAGTAGAGCTACTTTTTTCCAAACTTCTTGACTGGAAGATGAAGGTCCTATTGTATTAACTAGTCTGGTCAATTGTTTTTCTTTGGCTTCTTTTACGGTTTGTTTTGAGATAGTGTTTTGTTCATTGTATACGGACCTCAACTTTAAGACCTCGGAGTCTAGATTTCGTTTTTGTGCTTTTCTAAGGGCTCTGAGTGCTTTCCTCCTATTTTTGACGGCGGTATGTACTTCCTTATTCCACCATGGCTTGTTTCGGTTGTTCCTTTTTCCATTGGTCTGTGGGATCTTTGCAGCTGCTGCATCGTGTAGATCTGCCTCGATCTCTAGCGAGAGTTTCGGTTGTACTTCTAGGGATGTAACACAAAGGTCTGCAGTCGAGCAGCGTCCAGTACCTGTTTCCAAAAATTCCACGCACATACTTCCACACTCTCCCCTGAGTCCTTCTGCCATTTTTGACAAATATTCAACCTTATTTCGCACACGCACACAGCCCCAAATCGTATACAAACTGTCAGATTTTGTTTCCTCGAAACCCCTAGTTTCTCTCTTTTGACCGATCTATTTGTTTCACTTTGCTCGTGATTGGTCACTCCACAGTTGCAGGTTGGGCACAGGTCTCTTTCACACACTCGCGTGGTTTCACAGCCTATTCTCTCTTTGTTCTTTCTACTCGCACTCTTACGCTCTTACGCTCTTTCGCTCCTACGCTCCTACGCTCTCCCGC
>NC_069144.1:8456882-8458901 GCF_943734635.1 Anopheles cruzii | reverse complement strand
TCCAATAAAGAAGTTTGGAAAAAAGTAGCTCTACTCAATGGAAATAAGAAAAATTAATAACCGCATTCTATTAGACGAGAATAATACACCTACATCAAACCCCACCCCACACATCATCTGTAATTTTTGTCTGCAAACGCCAAACCAAATGGACCTGTTCAGGTTCACCGATCACCAAACAATCACTGATCTTCAAAGAAGATGGAAACTCGAAAGAATTTAAATATGAAATCGAAACTTGGAAATGAAATTGAACTCTAATTAATTTATTAATAACCAAATTAATACTAAAACTAACACCAATTTTCAAAGGAAAGGAATAGAAAATAGAGATGGATACCAGAACCCCACATTTGTTGAACATACCATCTCCCAATTTTTTCCATTTGAACATTGATCAGATTTTGAACAGCAAGAGATACTTTAGTGAAATGGAATGCCCCACAAGGGTGGAGAGCGCCATTTTGTTAACCCTTTACACAGCTAGGGATACTTTAGTGAAATGGAATGCCCCACTAGTGTGGAGAGCGCCATTTCGTTAACCCTTTACAACAAATAACAAACAACGGACCAACGAACAGACTGACAAACAAAGAAAACTAACTAACAGACTAACAATATGATGGACGAAAAGACTCGACCGATAGACATACAATTTTAAGAAACAGATACTAACAAATTATTAATCTAACAGACAACAGACGGACACAGAGACAAATGGTGCCTCATCCCAAGGCCCAACAGTGGTTATTATTTCTTCCCGTATGTTTTATTTTATTATATTATAATTTTTTCAAAGCATTTCTCTCGTCTCAGGCAGGTGTTGAAAAATAGATGCGCATCATCAGATTTGCACGAGTGACGGCCTTTTAGTTTGACAGCTCGCTGACTGACAGTATTGCGCAATATTATGCTGTCTGCTATTGACCGAAAAATGACAGCATTTTCAAACTGATCGTTTTCTGACATCCCAAACTGAAGTTCAAACTAACATCGAAAAGTAGTTTATTGGTTTTTAATTGATTTCGACCTATGCACATATACGAGGTTTGTTCAAAAAGTATCGCGACTTTTCAATTTCCGCGGGCTACGTATATCCGATTTTCAAAGTTTTTGTGGCGTTAGGTTGCTACACATGTCAGTGACTTATGGTAAAAATTCCGGCCATTTTGAGTAATCAGTAAATTTTGGACAGCTGTTTTGCTTGGGCGTGTTTTGACTCATCGTCGATTTTTGTGTACGCCAAAACACTAATTGACCACGAAGCGGTAATTTAAGTTTTGGAAACAAAAAAAACAGAAAAAGTCACAGGGGGCCAGATCTGGGGAATAAAGTGGCTTTGGCATCACTAGAGAGTTGTTTTGGCCAAAAATTCGCGCAGAAAGAACGATGTGTTAGCAGTGTCGCAAAAGCCAATTTTTGTTTTTCCACAAATCCAGACGTTTGTGGTGGATTGCTTCGCGCAACATGCACATAATTTTTAGGTAATATTCCTTATTGACCGTTCTACACTTTGGCAACAACTCGTGATGAAACACGACCCTGCAATCGAAGAAACCTGCAAGCAAAACTGTTCGCAATCGATCAAAGTAGGCTTTTCGACGTTCACATCTTCTCGGCCTACTGAGAAAAATTTGAAACACGGATAAGCAATGCTTTTGGTCTTAAAAGCTTCACCATAAGCCACAATCAACATTTCGATTGCGTCCGAGCTCTTAATTTCGTTTTTCATACAAAATTTGATAAAGATTCTTTGCCATCCATTTTTTGGAAGAGACAAAAATCGACGATGGGCCAAGACACGTGCACACTAAAAAAATTGTCAAAAATTGACTGATTTTTCAAAAAATTTCAACTTTTCACTAAAAATTCACTGACATGTGTAGCAATCCAACGCCACAAAAACATCGGAAATCGGATATACGTAGCCCGCGGAAATTGAAAAGTCGCGATACTTTTTGAACAAACCTCGTATAACAAAAACAATTTAACAATTCCCAGCTCTCAAGGGGGCATTAC
>NC_069144.1:8442261-8456496 GCF_943734635.1 Anopheles cruzii | reverse complement strand
CACACCGAGTCTTGATTGAGTTTTCCAGCAACATCGTGCAGAACGAGTACATAGTGCAGTTCAATGGCTACTACAATCAGCGCGAGCGACAGAAACTTATTCAAACCGCTCTGAACGGTTCCAAGGTACCGGAGGGATCCGATAAACTAACATTCCCCTTGACCTTAACATATCCTTTTTTCGTTTGTAGGTGCAAAAATGGCGCATCCTGCCACGGAACAATCCGGCGCAAGATTTTGCAAGCGACTTCGACGTGCTCGCTCTAGAGGACACGTCGAGGGAGTCCGAGAACGATGGCCTAGCGTTGCTCCGGGCGCACCCTTCCATCAAGAGTGTTTCACCACAGCGGATGGTGCACCGGACGCTGAGCTACGTTCCGATACGACCCGGGCAACGACCACCTGCGGCAGACGATGATGATGATGACCCCCCCGAAGATGAGGAGGAATTAGGCGCAGACGAAGCTCCTGAGCTCGATCTGGACGATGACGAAACGAATGAGTTTATTGAGTTTTTCCAACGCCGCCGGCTGGCCACGGAAGAGTTTGGACCGGAGGGGGGCTCGGGAACTAGTTTTGCGCCTCCTCCACCACCGCCACCGGCCAACCGGCACACGAATCGTCGCCTGCTGCGTGCGATTCCGCGGCAGATAACTTCGCTCCTGAAGGCGGACGTTCTCTGGAACATGGGCATCACCGGAAAGGGCGTGAAAGTGGCCGTGTTCGATACCGGCCTTTCGAAGTCCCATCCACACTTTAAGCGCATCAAGGAGCGCACCAACTGGACGAACGAGAAAACGCTCGACGACGGCGTCAGCCACGGTACGTTCGTGGCCGGTATCATTTCGTCGGCCAAAGAGTGTCTCGGCTTTGCGCCCGACGCCGAGCTGCACATCTTCCGGGTGTTCACCAACAACCAAGTGTCGTACACGTCCTGGTTCCTGGACGCGTTCAATTATGCCATTTTGCGGAAAATCAACGTACTGAACCTCAGCATCGGAGGTCCCGATTTTCTCGACCAACCGTTCGTCGACAAGGTGCTCGAGCTGTCAGCCAACCGGGTCATCATGGTGTCGGCGATCGGCAACGATGGTCCGCTGTACGGGACGCTCAACAACCCGGGCGACCAGATGGACGTGATCGGGGTGGGCGGAATGGATTACGCGGACAACATTGCCAAGTTTAGCTCCCGCGGGATGACCACCTGGGAGCTTCCGGATGGATACGGGCGACTCAAGCCGGACATCGTCACTTACGGGAGTCAGGTGAAGGGTAGCAATCTGAATGGCGGTTGTAAGTCGCTGTCGGGAACGTCGGTCGCTTCGCCGATGGTAGCCGGAGCGGTCACGCTGATAGCGAGCGGAGTGATCGATCGATTGGAGGACCTGAATCCGGCTTCGATGAAGCAGGCACTCATCGAAGGGGCCCAGCGCCTGCAGGACAACAACATGTTCGAGCAGGGACACGGCAAGCTGAACATTCTGCGCAGCATGAAGCTCCTGTCGACGTACAAACCGAAGGTCACGCTGTCCCCGGCCTATCTCGACTTCACCGAGGACTACCAGTGGCCGTACACGACGCAAAGCCTGTACTACAGTGCGGTCCCGGTGATTGCCAACGTGACCATCCTGAACGGGATGGGTGTGAGCGGTCGGGTGATCGACCGGCCCACCTGGCACCCGTACAGCAACGAGCACGGCGCACTGCTGAACGTGTCGATCAGCTACTCCGAGCAACTGTGGCCATGGTCGGGCTGGATGGCGCTGCACATCGGGGTGAACGAAGCCGGGCGCACCTTCGAGGGCATCGCCCAGGGTCACATTACGCTCACGGTACAGAGCCCACCGCAGGGGGCTGGCGAAAGTGAGCCACGGAACGGAACGGTTAGCTTCGCGATCAAGGTGCGCATCATTCCACAGCCACCGCGCCGGAAGCGTATCCTGTGGGATCAGTACCACAGTTTGCGGTACCCACCGGGCTATCTGCCGCGGGACAATCTGAAGATCAAATCGGACCCACTCGATTGGCGGGCCGATCACGTGCATACCAACTTCAAGGACATGTACACGCACCTTCGGAACGCCGGATACTACGTGGAAGTCCTCGGGGCCCCGTACACGTGTTTTAACGCTTCACTGTACGGCACACTGTTGCTGGTCGATCCGGAAGAGGAATACTTTCCGGAGGAGATCCTGAAACTGCGCCGGGATGTGCTGGAGCACGAGCTAAGCGTGATCGTGTTCGCCGATTGGTACAACACGACCGTGATGCGAAAGATCAAGTTCTACGACGAGAACACGCGCCAATGGTGGATGCCGGATACGGGTGGTGCCAATGTGCCGGCGTTGAACGAACTGCTGGCCGGGTTTGGGATCGCGCTCGGAGATCGCGTGGCCGATGGGTACTTCGATATGCGCGATCACCGGATGTACTACGCGTCGGGGGCGAACATTGTGCGCTTTCCGACCGGCAATGGCACGATCGTGGTCGAGCGGGACCTACTGGACGAAGGGCTGAGTATTACGGTGCCGGACGAGGCACGGCCTAAAACGCGCTCGAGAACGGCGATCCTCGGCATGCTGCAGACGGATCGGCGAGCGAGTGGAGGGGCGGGCGCAAGGCTACAGGCGGCCACACCGAATCCGGGCGATGCCGGAGAGATCGTGGACGACGGAGGAGGAGAAGTTGAGGATGGGGCCACGATCGATCGGGATTCGATCATCAACAAGCGAATTCTGCTCAACCTGCGATCGCTGCCGGATGAGGAGGATGATGTGCCGAACGAAGGCGGAGAGTTCCGGGAAGACGGGGGACCACCGCCGGCGCCGCCTCCGGTGTCCATCGATGCGGTGGAAGTGCAGGAACTCGGTGGGGAACCGCTGGAGGAAGAACTCGGCCCACTGCTGAGGGAACGCACGAAGCAAAACAACTTGACTTCCGACACGCGATCAAAAAAGCCAGGGAACGGTGTCGCGGATGCGGTAGTCGGTGGACGGATTGCGGTCTACGGGGACTCGAACTGCCTCGATTCGACGCACCTGGAGAAACCGTGCTTCTGGTTGCTGGATTCGCTGCTCGAATATACGATGACCGGCCACGTGACGAGTTTGCTGCGAGAGCTCAACAGCACTCGGCGAGCGGAACAGCTGGAGGGTAACGGTCGATGGCAACGGCGACCTTCCGGACTTAGATGAACCTTTTTTTTCTGGCCATTTGTAGATAATCCGAAGCTTCCGCAAAGGATGCCCAACAACAACCTGCACCTCTACTCGAAGGTCCTTCTGGCCCATGCGGGACCGTACGAGAAGCGACCGTTGGCCCGGTGCGAGCGGCTGGTCTGGGAGCAACCGATCACCCTCAACATGTCGACGCTCAGCGGATACGGTCCGAACGAGCGGCTCCTGTTGCTCGAACAGGAACAGCAGCACCAACAGCAGCAACTGCTCGTCCAGCAACGGCAGCTGCAGCAATCAAACAAAGCCCCGGCGGTCATGCCCGTATTTGGCAACGAGCTGGACGACACCATGAATCTTTTCCGTAAGTTGGAAAGTCAAAAAGGTAGGCTGAGGGGCGACGGTGAGGCTGACGAGTGGCGGGGAAGTGAACCTGCGTCCGTTTCTTTCTCGCGACAGCGGCGTCCCCGGTGCTGAGTGCCAACGATGAGCCGGATGTGCCCGGCTGGCGGAACAAGAAGACGGACAAAATTCCTCCCAACGCGCCGCCCTCGATCGGTGGAGGGCTACCGGTGGCGGCCCCGACGGCCATTAGCCCCACGCCCATGCTGGGTGGGATCAAGATGGACGAGCGGATGGTGGTGGCCGAGCAAATGCCCGGACGAACGGCGGGAGTCGGTGCTATAGCGCCGCCGGCCACGTTGCCGGCGGATGGTGCTTCGACGACAGTGTTCTACTGGCTCACGTCGAAGGGATTCCTGGTGCTGGTCGGGATCGTGCTGTTCGCGCTGCTGAACTGGCTCCGCCGGACGAAGGGCCTCACGATCAAGCGGCGGCTGAATTACGTTTTCAAAAAGATTGGCTTCTAAGCAGACCAAATACCAAATCATTGTGCGAGGATTCGCGGGGGTCGAGTTCTCGATTTGTTTTACAATCTGTTAACTTATGTGCGAAAGGGGTAGTGGCCACGAAAAAGCTCCGCTGAACCGCGACGGAGATGCGTTCCCTAGTGATGATACAGCGTTTGCTTTTAGATTAGATAGTAGAAGAATTTGAAGGAATCCACTAGACAGTTGTTAGTTTTATGCAATTAGCGGTAGGAAGTGGCGCTATTGATAATCACACATTGGAGGGACGAGAAACGAGAAGAGTGAAGAGTTTAGGGGGACACTGACTCGACGGGGCTCACGGTGATTCAAAGATTACATACATTATGTACAAAGATCTCCACCAGGTCCACACCAGGACGACACACGACGAAACCAAGCGGACGAAATAAAAATATTGTATATTTTTATAACGAAACCCGACGACCAACGACTCCGATTGAGGCTCTTTCGGTGCGTGACATATCCGACGAAAATAACAACAAAGTAACCATTGCGTGGAGAAGCTTAAAAGTTGGCGCCGAAATCGTTCTTCCGAAACCACCTAACCTAGTAGATCGAAGCGCCAGTCCGAGAAGCCTTTGGACTGCCAATTTCCGTAAGCTTTCTTTCCAATCCCCGACTGTTAATTCCCAACGCAAAAAACAACTTCATCGTTTTGTAGTTTAAATTACAAGAGTGTGATTCATGTATTTCATGAGAGTAAAAAACAGTAATTTTGCAGGAACATATTAATACACGCGAGAGCGCGCCCGAGCGGCCAGAAAGGAAACGCAAACTCAAAACTTCGGGAAAGTAGGAGAAGTTTCGCTTACTTAATATCTATGTAGTCCTGCCGCACCCGTTTCCGATACGGTATCCTCAAGTTCTGCAGTCCATCATCATCATCATCATCATCATCTTCTTCATCATCATCATCATCGTCGTCTTCATCATCCTTCTTAAAGTTAAGTAGTGTTGTTGCTGCTGTTGTTGTTGTTGCTGTTGCTGCTGTCGCGATTTGATACACCCAGACGTTTCGTAGGACGCTAGTGTATCGTATCTTCGTCTTCTTCGTCATCTTGTCCTCGTTATGCGCCGGTCACACACTTTCCGTAGAATGGCACCTAAACGCCGGGTTGGGTAGGTGCTACGGTGCGCTTGTGTCCGGCCTCCGGCAGATGTCCCACCGCCGGCTTACTTCGAGCTGGTGTACTTGGTGACGGCCTTCGTTCCCTCCGACACGGCGTGCTTGGCCAGCTCACCGGGCAGCAGCAAACGGACGGCGGTCTGGATCTCGCGGGACGTGATCGTGGACCGCTTGTTGTAGTGCGCCAGTCGGGACGCCTCGGCCGCAATCCGCTCGAAGATATCGTTCACAAAACTATTCATAATACTCATCGCCTTCGATGAGATGCCGGTGTCCGGGTGGACCTGCTTCAGGACCTTGTAGATGTAAATGGCGTAGCTTTCCTTGCGAGTGCGCTTCTTCTTCTTCTTGTCCGACTTGGAGATGTTTTTCTGGGCCTTGCCGGACTTTTTCGCCGCCTTGCCACTAGTTTTCGGTGCCATCGTGAAGAACTGTTTAGCGGTGTGATAACTTTTCACGAAGTGCGCGTCACGAAAGCGAGAAAATAGTCACTAAGTACCGGTCACTGCGAAGTACGTGTTTATCGTTCAAAAATTTGTTTCCGTTTGAATGTTGATTTTGATGCCCGTTTCCCTTTTATTCATTCTCGAGGCATCCATTAAGCCACGCCCATCGCGCCCATTGGGTGAGCCGAGAACGCGCGACAGCATAAAAGGGTAAAAGGCCTTTTGCGAACTCACCAATTTATCTGAAACCTCCGAACAGTGTACACCGTGCTACTCGCTCGAGCGACTCCGTGATACTGAATTGAACCGAATTTCGACTCGTTCATCAACCTAACTTATCATGTCTGGACGCGGCAAGGGCGGAAAGGTGAAGGGAAAGGCAAAGTCCCGCTCGAACCGCGCCGGATTGCAGTTCCCGGTGGGCCGAATCCACCGTCTGCTGCGTAAGGGAAACTACGCCGAGCGCGTCGGAGCGGGCGCTCCGGTGTACCTGGCCGCCGTCATGGAGTACCTGGCGGCCGAAGTGCTCGAGTTGGCCGGAAACGCGGCGCGTGACAACAAGAAGACGCGCATCATCCCGCGCCATCTGCAGCTGGCCATCCGCAACGACGAGGAGCTGAACAAGCTGCTGTCCGGCGTGACCATCGCCCAGGGTGGCGTACTGCCAAACATCCAGGCCGTGCTGCTGCCGAAGAAGACCGAGAAGAAGGCTTAAGACTGCCCCGTGGAATCACCGACACACTACAACCCAACACACCTCAGGCCGAAATCTAAAAACGCCCTTTTCAGGGCGACGGAATCTATACCTAAAAGAGTACTTCCAATAGCGCTTCTCATCCCCGCCACTCCTTTCGTTTTGTTCCTCATTTACTGACGCATCATTTGGCAACGAAAGGGTGGAATGCGGAACAATTGTTGGCCTGCTGAGTCAGGTAGTTCCTTATTCTAGCGAACGAAAGCCTTTCTCTCGTCTCGGGCAGGTGATGAAAAATAGCATCATTGGATTTGCACGAGTGACGGCCTTTTAGTTTGACAGCTCGATGACCGACAGTATTGCGCAATTTTATGCTGTCTGCTATTGACCGAAAAATGACAGCATTTTCAAACTGATCGTTTTCTGACATCCCAAACTGAACTTCAAACTAACATCGAAAAGTAGTTTATTGGTTTTTAATTGATTTCGACATATGCACATATATAACAAAAACAATTTAACAATTCCCAGCTCTCAAGGGGGCATTACCAGACGACTGACGCATTTTACTTACCACACGGACGGACCAAAGCAGCAAATCGCCATGCTGTTAGCGTTCTCTAGGCACACAAAAGCGGGTGGCGGATTATTTTGTAAAGTAATTCGTTAGTTTATTAGACTGCCTTGTATAAATTGTTCTGATTCGCTTCGTCTTGCTGCCGTCGAGTACGTTTCAGAAATCAAGCTTCAATAACACGAATAAAAACAAAACTGGATCATAAAACACACTGCCCGCGTCGAGAGATGTTGAATGTGACAACTTAACAGTCTGCTACCCATTGTCGGTTGCGTGTTGAAGGGTATAAATTTCCGGGCATTTAGTCCGGAAGGCTCACTGTTATTCGCGACACTTTCGAGAGAACATCACTTGCGTTTTTGGTAATCGGTCTGTTCTGTGCCTGTGCTGCTATTTTTGCCTGTATTGTGCCTGTTGCCTGTGCCTGTGCTGCTGTTATTCCGCGACACTTTCGAGGGAACGTGACCCGTACCGAGGAGGCCGCATCGGAGCGCTACCGGCTGCCGTGTTTAAAAGTACTCGGAATAAAGTGAATAGGAACGTTTTTCATAAGCCGGAGTGCAGAAGATAGGAACGCTTTAGGTGGAAGCTTTTACAAGTTGGAAAGTGCGAAAAGGTTTCTGGAAATGTGAAAGAGTACCCAGAAAGTGTTTCATTTTCGGATCCCTGACCGGTGAAAGGTTGGCGTCAGGGCCTGGAGAAGAGGCATGTTTTTTCTTGTTAGGGAGTAGAAAAGGGTCTGCGCAAGATAGGAACGTTGTTTTCATATACCGGTGTGCGGAAGATAGGAACGGTTTTTAGTGTTAAAGCGCATAGATAAAAGGAAATGTGAAAAAGTGCCCAGAAAGTGCTTTCTTTTTTCGCGCCCCTAACCTGTAAAATTTGGCGTCAGTAGTAGAAACGCGATCATTCTTGTTTTCTGCGAGTAGGAAAGGCCCACCCAGGAGTAGTCAGTTAAAGTGAAGAGAGGACCAAAGTGGATTTTTTGCAGAGGGCCACTCTCTTTCTCCCATTCTTCCAATGGGCCCCTTCTGTCTAACTTAGAGAACGTAGCGATTTTAGAGAGCGGGAGAGCGTAGGAGCGTAGGAGCGAAAGAGCGTAACAGCGTAAGAGTGCGAGTATAGTGAACGGAAAGAATGGGCGGCGAAACCACGCGAGTGTGTGAAAGAGACCTGCGTTGCAGTGCGTGAAGTAAGTTGAACACTTGTCATAAATGGCAGAAAGACTCAAGGGAGAGTGTGATAGTGTGTGTGGTAACAGGGTGAGTATAAAATCATAGGGGAAGGAGAAGGTACAACAAGTGGGTGAGTAAATAACGGGTGAGACAGAGACAGCGGCATACAGCGGTAAGCAAGAATATGTGTGCCTTACTTTTTTAGAATAAGGAAAGAAATCCAGCTCTAGCTAAACCAGCTCTTAACACATACACCCTAGTGATTGCAAGCATTATAAAAGCTTAGTCCTCCTTTTTTATTTTACCATAAAGAAAATTACTAAACACGAATAACTAATTTTCTCCAACCAGAATGGCAAACACTAGTAATAATCCAACTTACGGTACCCCCATATCCAAATTTGCTTTATCATGGAACATTAGAAGTCTAAGTAGTAACGCAAATGAATTAGAAATTTTAATAAGCCGACACCAACCACTAATTATAGCCCTTCAGGAGGTTTGCAATGAATACAATCACAGTCCAAATCAGCTCCTAGATGACTTTACATGGTATTTCGATTCCCACGAAAATATACGTCACAACATAGGTTTAGGAATAAGCAAATTCTGCCCACACAAAATCATACCCCTCAATACCACTATACCAGTAATAGCTGCTAGGATCCTATCCCCGACAATAACAACCATAATGTGTATCTACATTCCCCACCAAACGAAAGATGATCACCTCAACAGTGAAATGATTAAAATCATTACACTACTGCCTCAACCAATAATAATAATAGGGGATTTTAACGCCCACCACACAGCATGGGGGCACCCCATCACAAACGCCAGAGGAAAAACTCTACAGGAAATTTTTAAGATACAATTTTTAATCCCAATTTACAATGACAAACCTACTTTCTGGCAAATAAGTACTGGACGCCGCTCGACTACTGACCTTTGTGTTACTTCGTTAGAACTACAATCGAAACTCTCGTTAGAGATCGAGGCAGATCTACACGGTAGTGACCATTTCCCCATAACCATTCACTTCACGCCTTCCAACATACACACAAATGACAATATTAGGAAAAAGTGGATCTACGAAAAAGCCGATTGGGACCTCTACCAATCCTACATCTCATCTAAAATAAAGTCAACCAATCTTAAAGACACCGACCTCATCAAAATCATCACAGATGCTGCAACTGCTAACATCCCACAGACAAATGGAAAAAGGAACAAGCGAAACAACCCATGGTGGAATAAGGAAACATATACCGCCGTCAAAAATAGGAGGAAAGCACTCAGTGCCCTTAGAAAAGCACAAAAACGAAATCTATACTCTGAGATCTCAAAATTGAGATCCGAATACAAAGAACTAAATACTATCTCAAAACAAACCGTAAAAGAAGCCAAAGAACAGGAATGGACCAAGCTAGTTAATTCAATAGGACCTTCATCTTCCAGTAAAGAAGTTTGGAAAAAAGTAGCTCTACTCAATGGAAATAAAAAAATTAGCAACCCCATCCTATTACACGAGAACAATACACCTTTATCAGACCCCACAGAATTAACAAACAAATTCGCAACCCATTTCAAAGAATCATCCGCCACCTCATCATACAACGATAAATTTAAAGAATTTAAGAATATATCCGAACAAACGCCAATCCGTTTCTCACAAAATAACAACAAGGAATACAACAGCCCTTTCAAATCACATGAACTCCAATGGGCACTAAATAGATGTAATAGTAAATCAGCAGGCCCTGATAACATAGGGTACCCCTTATTACAGAACCTTCCTCAGGGAGCCAAAGAACTACTACTCATATTTTACAATAAAATATGGCATACCGGATCCATACCTTCATCATGGAAATTAAGTCTAGTAATACCTTTACTAAAACCCAAACAACCTATACATGAAATAAACAGTTACAGGCCAATATCTTTGTCAAATTGCATAGGCAAAGTAATGGAAAGAATGGTTAACAGAAGGTTAGCTCAAGAAATAGAAAAACTTAATCTACTCAGCCCTTCTCACTATGCCTTCAGAAGTGGAAGGGGTATCGAACTTTATTACTCCGATCTCATAAACACACTGGCGGATGCAAGAAAGGAAAACAATCACACTGATATGGCAGTATTGGATCTATCCAAAGCGTTTGACCGTTCTTGGAGATATTCTATACTGCTGCAGTTAAAACAATGGAATTTTGAAGGAAACATGATCAATTATTTAGCAAATTTTCTCAAAGACAGGTATTTCAAAGTGATAATAGGACAAACCTTATCAACAAAAACACTACAGGAAAACGGAGTTCCGCAAGGAGCAATATTATCACCCTTACTTTTCATAATTAGTCTACAGTCCATCCTACAATCTATTCCAAACCACATTAAAACGTTCCTCTACGCGGACGACATAACCCTTGTCTCCACTCATTACTACTGTGACGTTGCAAGATATAATCTTCAAACAGCACTAGACAATATTTATAAATGGAGCAGAGAAACAGGATACGATATTTCAGCTCCTAAAAGTAAATTCATGGCTCTATGCCAAAAACAGAAAGCTCATAAGAAAGAAAGACCTCTGCTTTACAATAACAGCCAACTACTATCTGCAAAAAACTTTAAAATTCTAGGAACTTTTTTCGACAAAAAACTAAATTTCTTTGCAAATTGCAATAATCAAAAAGCAGCCACAAAATCCCGGATAAACCTTTTTAAAATGTTAGGCCGTGGAAAACACAGAGCTAACCGTAAAACCCTTATTACAATTCTTAATAATTGGTTTGTCCCGAAACTCCTATATGGAGCAGAAGCGTTCAGCTTTGGGGGCACTAAAGTAACGAAACGTCTTCAACAACCCTATAATAATGCTGTTAAAATAATCTCAGGAGCCTTTTGCATTAGTCCTAACGACTCCATCCTGTGTGAAATAGGCCTACTCCCCCTACATTTAGTACTACTAAATAAACAAATCGACACCATAATAAGGCTACTAGAGAAAAATTATAATCCTACCAATCTTCTTGAAAGGACTAACCAAACTCTCAGCGAGCTCAATTTACAAACAATACCTGAAATACAAAATCTACTAAGATTAGGAGATAGACCATGGAACCAGACTCCACCCAAAATAGACTGGGCCGTAAAACATGAATTAAAAAAGAGTAGCAATAATAACCTTGAAGCACATCAAATTTTTCAAACCGTAATCAATCAAAAATACAAAAATCACAAGCATTACTACACAGATGGTTCAGTTAGTTTAGACAAGGCAGGATGTGGAATACATTCTAGTACGGAAAACCTATCAATTAGACTTATAGATCATACTTCAATTTTTACGGCTGAAACTATCGGCCTTACTATTGCTGCGCAAGTAAACAATACAAACCAACCAAGCGTAATTTTCACTGACTCAGCCAGCGCCTTACAAGCCCTTGAAAGCGATCATACAAATAATCCTTTCACTCAACTTCTAGAAAGTTTCCTAACACAGAACACAACCCTTTGCTGGATTCCTGGGCATTCTGAAATACAGGGTAACACAATAGCAGACGAACTAGCTAAAATGGCGAGGTCTAACAGTGACATTACTGACATGAAACCAACCAGACAGGACATAACACCAATACTCAGAGCTAACATCCACCAATCCTGGCAAAGCGAATGGCAAAACAAATCAAACAGACAACTCAGAAACATTAAAACAACCACCTTTCCCTGGATTGATAATAAGTGCCAAAATACACAAAGGAAACTAACCCGCTTAAGAATAGGATATACAAAATTAACACACGAATTCAAACTAAAAAGATCTGATCCACCTAAATGCAATCTCTGTGGGGTACAAGTAACAGTGGAACATCTACTTTGTGTTTGTCCAAGTTTCTCAGCAGAGAGAAACATCTGTAAACTAGATAAAGACTTCTCGAAAATATTATCAAACAACCCGAACGAGGAAAGAAAGTTACTAAATTTCCTTAAAAGGACAGGTCTATACCCACTAATATAATCTCATCATTAACAACTGCCAGCACTCAATAATATAGAACAAGGCATCACATTAAAAAGTTTAATAAAACCTCCCCCAGAATTATCAAATTCTTTCTCTAAATATAATTCAAAATTTAAAATAACAAAAACTTTAATAAGTTTATAAATGTTCCTATCTTAAATGATTTAATCATGTAGTCATTATATCTTTTCTACACTTTAAAATATTCACCTATTTTACCTTTTTTCACTCTTAAATATAAACACTAGCTTACATTACTATACTCTAAGAAATGTCTAATATACTCCAATTTTTGAGATTTTTTTTGAGATTCTCTACGAGAAGTTTTTCAGGACTCTTTCTAAATACAACCTTCAAAACCATAATCCAGTCTACTAGTCCACTTAGCTACAAGAGTCTTACAAAGAAAGAAAACTCATGGATACCCCATCAAATCATCAATCAACTTCTCCACGGACGCTTCAAATAATAGTAATCAGAATCCAATCTACTAGGTTGCCAAAAGCGAACATAGGACCCACCAGAAAGGAATAAACATCGTTAAAAACCAGGATACCCCATCAAACCATCTATAAATTTTGGCTGCGAATGCATAAACCAAATGGACCTTTTCAGGTTCACCCCAAACAATCACAGATCTTCAAAGAATATGGAAACTCGAAGGAACTTAAATATGAATTTAAATATGAATTAAATATGAAACAGAAACTTGAAATAAAATTAAATTGAATTCTAATTAACTAATAAATAACCAAATTAACACTAAAACTAACACCAATCTCTTCAAAGGATAGGAATAGAAAATAGGAAATATAAATAGATACCAGAACCTCACATTTTGTTTGGAACATTTCATCTCCTAATTGACATAGATAGAGATGATTTAGTGAAATGGAATGCCCCACAAGTGTGGAGAGCGCCATTTCATTAACCCTTTACACAGCTAGAGATACTTCAGTGAAATGGAATGTCCCACAAGTGTGGAGAGCGCCATTTCGTTAACCCTTTGCGAAGTAAGAGATACTTTACTGAAATGGAAATCAAATGCCCCTCGAACGTGGAGTGCGCCATTTCGTTAACCTTTACAACAGTTGACAAACAACGGACCAATGAACGGACTGACAAACTATGAAAACATACTAACAAA
Source organism: Anopheles cruzii (assembly GCF_943734635.1). Classification (NCBI taxonomy): domain Eukaryota; kingdom Metazoa; phylum Arthropoda; class Insecta; order Diptera; family Culicidae; genus Anopheles; species Anopheles cruzii. The sequence continues at coordinate 8,443,245 of NC_069144.1, read as the reverse complement.
CAGACAGTATGAACGAAAAGACCCGACCAATAGACATACAATTTCTAAAAAACAGATACTAACAAATTAATAATCTAATAGACAACAGACGGACACAGAGACAAATGGTGCCTCATCCCAAGGCCCAACAGTGGTTATTATTTCTTCCCGTATGTTTTATTTTATTATATTATAATTTTTTCATGCTCCCATCATCATCATCTTACATTTACTCGTATTATTTTATTATTTTTACCCCATTTATTTATATTTCACACTTTATAATTTTGTTTTTCACTCATTATTATTTTACTTTACGTTACCGTTTTAGATTTCGGCCTGACAGTGTGTTGGTTGTGTTCTATATTAATCACTTAATCACTTAATTTTCTCCGATTACCTTGTTTACGGGACGAGGCATCAAAATTCTATCCCATAAATATAGGTCACCAAACAGTATTGTTCGGCTCGCCGAGATTGCGGATGGCTGGCTGTGGATCTGCGGTTTTTGGCGTCCCCCTGTTGCTGCGAGCATCGTTCCAGAAGGCAAATGGTGGCTGGCAATCCCAATGGGATTTTTTTGGAAAAAGAGTCACAACTTCTTCCTGAGCAGTCGCTTACTTCTAAATTAACGCTAGCCTCCATTTTGCCTGACCAGCGGTTTCCTGCAGCGGCGGTTTGCGCGGGCGGCCGGGAGGCCGTGGACCGTCGGATTCGAGCCGGGAGGCCAGCTGGAATGGCCGGGAGGTCATTTCAGAGTCATCCTTCACCTTTCGGACCTTGCCGACGAACCAGAGTCACCAACTCACTTAGAGTTGGTTTTTTTCCGTTACTTCAAAAAAGAGTTCACTTTTTCCTGCAAACCCTTCCCGACGAATCATAGTCGCCAACTCACTTATAGTTGGGGGTTTTCCGTACTTCCAGTACTTCTAAAAAGAGTTCACTTTCTTTGGAAGCTCTTGCCAACGACCCATAGTTGCCGACTCCTTCAGAGTCGGGGCTTCT